>NW_022991798.1:0-15000 GCF_902827175.1 Gymnodraco acuticeps
CTCTCTCTCTCTCTCGCTCTCTCTCTCCCCCATCTCTCTCTCTCTCAATTCAATTCAATTCAAAGGGCTTTATTGGCATGAAAGTTAAATTAAACAATGTTGCCAAAGCATCACAATACAAAATAATTAACAACATTAACATACATTTCAAATGTTTACATTACATTACATTGCATTTAGCTGACGCTTTTATCCAAAGCGACTTACAATAAGTGCGTTCGACCAACAAAATACAAACTTGAAGAAAACAGAATCATAAAGTACATCAGGTTTCATAGAGCAAAAACATTTCAAGTGCTACTCAAACTGGCTTTAGGTAAGCCAGTCCTTTATTAGTATATAAGTGCTTCGTTAATAGTTCTATCGCTCGAAGTGGAGTCGAAAGAGATGAGTTTTCAGTCTGGAAGGTGTGTAAGCTTTCTGCTGTCCTGATGTCAATGGGGAGCTCATTCCACCATCTTGGAGCCAGGATAGCAAACCCACGTGTTTCTGCTGATGGGAACTTGGGTCCCCCTCGCAGTGCGGGTGCAGCGAGTCGTTTGGCTGATGCAGAGCGTAGTGCACGCGCTGGGGTGTACGGTTTAACCATGTCCTGGATGTAGGAAGGGCCAGATCCATTCGCAGCATGGTAAGCAAGTACCAGTGTCTTGAAGTGGATTCTAGCAGTTACCGGAAGCCAGTGAAGGGAGCGGAGGAGCGGAGTGGTGTGGGAACATTTAGGAAGGTTGAAGACCAGACGAGCCGCTGCATTCTGGATGAGCTGCAGAGGTCGGATGGCACATGCAGGTAGACCAGCCAGGAGGGAGTTGCAGTAGTCTAGGCATGAGATTTACATATTATTGATGATATATATATACAATTACATTTCAGTGTGTGTGTGTGTGTGTGTGGGGCGGTGTGTGTGTATGTGTGTGTTTGTGTGTGTGTGTCTCTCTCATTCACTGTCCCTCAGGTTGTTGCATGTGTATACATATTGGGCAGCAAGGTGTGCCTTGTCTTCTTCTCCTAGTACTCAGTCTTGAGAGTCTCTCCTCTCTCTCTCCTCTCTCTCTCTCTCTCTCTCTCTCTCTCTCTCTCTCTCTCTCTCTCTCTCTCTCTCGTGTTTCATGCCCATCACACACACACACACACGTATCTCTGAGAAAGATGATCTAACACAGCCCAGCTCTGATGAGATTATCATTTATTAATTTTAATGAACTGTCCTTTAAGTTGGATAAAGAGGGGGAGGGGGGGGGGGGGTCTCCCAGCTGATTTCCTCTGTTAAAATCCTGAGATATCTCCTGAGCACCTGAAAGATGACATGAGGAGTCACCTGTCTCTTCTCTCAGTGACGGTGATTTCAGGACCCTTTAGTGATTTACAGCGTCATTAAGATGACTGCCTGCACACTCACTCGTCCTGCATTGTCTAATCTGCAGCGCCATGTTTGAGATCTGAGACACAAATCAGAAGGGTTTCTGTTTCCAGTCTACACTCAGGGACATGTGAGGGACTTCAACAACATCAACGTTTGACAGCAGTTTGAAGATTTCCTATTGTCTACCATTACCTAGGTGTACAGAAGTGTGGACAACAGACTATTTTGTAATCGTTTTGTGTGTGTGTGTGTGTGTGTGTGGTGTGTGTGTGGTGTGTGTGTGTATGTGTGTGTGTGTGTGTGTGTGTGTGGTGTGTGTGTGTGTGTGTGTGTGTGTGTGTCCGTCTTCACTCCCCTGTGATCCATTCCTCTCCATCAGCCTCCTGCCACAGGGACATTCCCGTCTTATAATTGGCAGAGTTATTTTAATTTCACCCGCGTTTAAATTACAGGTCAGAGAGAGTGTGTGTGTGTGTGTGTGTGTGAGAGGAGTAGCTCAGTGTGTAGTAAATCCTCAGCAGTAATTCCTGCTCATGTCATTTATAGCATGCATCAAACCCTTTAATTCTGCAGCTGACTTCCACGTCACTTCCTGTTAAAAATGTCAGAATAAAGCACAACTTGCATCAATAACTGACAAAGGAAAACATATTTGAACAACATCTGAGAAATAAACATAAATCCAGATTAAATCAACATTAAATATGAATACCAACAAAGTGACAGGCCCCGCTAACTTCTGGGTTGGCCCACAGACTCTACTGCAGCTCTGTTGATGGACCCTGTGCTGTCTCTCCTCAGATCTCAGAGATGGGGAAGGACTCGCTCCCTTCCTGGCTGCACTGGGACTCCAGCAGCAGACTCCTGCAGGGTCTTCCTCTGGAGGAGGACAAAGGCGTCCATTACATCTCTGTCTCTATCTCCAACCACACAAAATCCTCCTTTTCCTCTGAGGTGTTTTCCATCTAGGGTACAACCCTGAAGACCACCGTGGACGCAGATTCGGCTCAGCTGGTCTCCAACCAGGCGTCCACTGTGGAGGACGTGCAGCCGTTCATGTGTAGCAACGAGGAGCCGGTGACGGTGCTGACGGTGATCCTGGACGCGGATCTGACCAAGATGAGCTCCGTACAGAGGGTGGAGCTGCTGGAGGACATGAGGGGCTTCTCCGGGGTCGGGCTGACACACATGAAGATACTGCCTGTGGTCAACAACCGGCTGTTTGACATGTCCGCCTTCATGGCCGGGCCCGGGAACGCCAAAAAGGTGAGCCAGTGATTCTAGAGAATGGATGCTGATCATATTATTTATCAAAACATATTGGGCTACGAGGGCCTTCTGCAAATTGAGTTTGATTGAGGTGAAATGTGGATAAAGATGCAAGAAGTCACAAATATACCAAGCCAATCTTTTTAGGCAATTCAAATGCATTTATTGTAATGGCAAAGTCCTGGTGGACCTAAAAACAAGTTGGACAAGTTGGACAAGTCAGGTTGGACAAGTCAGGTCATTTAATGTTTAAAATAGACTACAAAGGCGTGTGATTTGAAATTGTGTTAGTAGAAAGAGTATAACTTGAGTCCCAATGCCTCCCCAGGTGGTGGAGAATGGCGCCCTGCTGTCCTGGAAGCTGGGCTGCTCCCTGGACCAGAGCTCAGTCCCGAATATCAACAGCGTCCAGGGTCCGGCGAAGGAGGGCAGCATGTCGGCCAGGCTGGGCTACCCAGTGGTGGGGTGGCACATCGCCAACAAGAAGCCCCACATCCCTAAACGGGTGAGGCGCCAACTAAACAACACCCCGACCCCCGTTCTGGCGGTGCTTCCTCCGACTACGGTGGTGGAGCCTCCGGTGAGGATCGTCCCAACCCTTTCCTCGCCCTCTATTGCTGCCCCGACCGAGAGCTCCGCCCCCCCCGTAAGAGGCCCCGTCCCCCTGCCAGCCAAGCCAACCATCAAAGTCCTGCAATCCATCGCCCACACCCCAACACTGGGACCCCCCTCAACCAACAAGGGTCATGGAGACCACCAGCACCCTCCCTATCCAGCCCACCATGACCAGGCCTACGTATGTAGAGGCGACTGTGACCCCACCCATACCTACAAGAAAACCTACTAAGAAACCCAGGAGACCCAAATCCACACCCTCACCCAGGGAGCCAAAGACCACCACAGCAAAGCCGCCAAGGCGTACAACACCCTCCCCGGGGGTCCTGATCCCAGACCCAGCCAACGAGAAGCCCGTCCTGCGTAACCCCATCGACCAGGTCAATGCTTTAGTGGGAACCTACTTCGAAGTCAAGATCCCGTCGGATACATTCTTTGACAAAGAGGATGGGACAACTGACAAGCTGCGTCTAACTCTGAGACAGAAACACAACGAGGTGGTTGGGGAGACCTCCTGGATCCAGTTCAACACCACCAGTCAACTCCTGTACGGGCTGCCTGATGCCCAGCATGTGGGCAAACACGAGTATTTCATGCAGGCAACGGACAAAGGCAGCCTGAATGCTATTGATGCGTTTGAGGTGCGTGTGAACCGCTGGCCTGTCAATGATAAATCCCCTGTCATCTTCACGGCCCGGTTCGAAGGTGAGCCGCGTTCAATAACAAACGACATCCACAAGAAGATCCTCCTGGTCAAGAAGCTGGCCTACGCACTGGGAGATCGCAACAGCAGCACAGTTAGTCTCCGAAACATCACCAAAGGGTCCATCGTGGTGGAGTGGACGAACACCAGCCTCCCTCAGAACCCCTGTCCAAAGGAGCAGATAGCCATCCTGAGTAGGACGCTGGCCAGTGCTGACGGAAAACCCTCCCAGACTTTCAGGTACTCCATGGATCCTGAGTTCAGACCTCTGGACGTCCAGGTGAAGGGACGGGCAAGCTGCAGGACTTTCTCCTTCATTCCACCCGGAGAGATCAATATCCCAGAACCCCCTGCGGTCACTCCGGCTCTGGGAACGGGCCGGCAGAGCACCGATGACGTTTATCTGCACACCGTCATCCCCGCCGTAGTGGTGGCAGCCATCCTGTTGATCGCAGGCATCATCGCCATGATCTGCTATAGGAAGAAGAGGAAGGGCAAGCTGACCATCGAGGATCAGGCCACCTTCATCAAGAAGGGCGTGCCCATCATCTTCGCCGATGAACTGGATGACTCTAAGCCGCCTCCCTCTTCCAGTATGCCCCTGATACTGCAGGAAGAGAAACCCCCCCTGCCCCCTCCGGAGTATCCCAACATGGCCACGCCGGAGACCACCCCCCTGAACCAGGAGCTGCTGGGGGAGTACACCGCCCTGCGGGACGAGGACCCCAACGCGCCTCCCTACCAGCCGCCGCCCCCCTTCACCACTCCCATGGATGGCAAGGGCTCCCGTCCCAAGAACATGACCCCCTACAGATCTCCACCCCCATACGTACCTCCTTAAGACATGCTCCACCCTCCCCTCGCCGGGTGGAGGGAGAGGACACCTGAGGAACTGTGACTGTTTCCATTCTGGTGTTTGTCTGTCTGGGCTTTTACAGGGAGGGATGACAAGAGGTGCTAAAGTACAAAACAGCTACAGGGGAGTCTGGTTTGGGAGGGAGCGTCATGAGGTGGGTGGGGTTTAACAGTAGACAATGGGATTGGTTGAATCAACTGGGAGGGACTACTGATCCAGTGGTAGACCAGCTACTACAGTGGCCTAAAGACAAACAAATTCTCGACCCGCCGTCTTTCCGGCCGACTCGTCGGTCAGGAGCGGTGATTGGGAGTGGTGCTCTCCCATCCCAGCATTCATTTTTGCTCATTTTAAAAACCGGATTTTATTCAGTTTTTCATCATTACCCCGAGGTTATTATCTTTTTTTCTTGACTGAAGTGTTTGCTAACAAGTCTTCTCGGTCTTGCTTTTTAATAATACGAAAAGACAGCAATCTGCCATCAGACCTTTAGGCATCAATCCGGGTTTTTAATAAAGAGTGAGACCCTCTGAATAACAAAATCACACGACGGATCTCACATCAGCCTGCAGACTGTGTGTGTGTGTGTGTGTGTGTGTGTGTGTGTGTGTGGTTGTGTGTGTGTGTGTGTGTGTGTGTGTGTGTGTGGTGTGTGTGTGTGTGTGTGTGTGTGTGTGTGTGTGTGTGTGTGCTGTGTGTGTGTGTGTGGTGTGTGTAGTGTGTGTGTGGGTGTGTGTGTGGTGTGTGTGTGTGTGTGTGTGTGTGTGTGTGTGTGTGTGTGTGTGTGTGTGTGTGTGTGTGTGTATGAGTGAATGAGTGCTTGTGTTGATTCAGATTCAATATGGTTTGCCTTCTAACACCAGTTATATCCTTTTTCACAATGTCTGGTAAAGAGGAGAATAACAAGGTAGCCTAAAAAGGATTTAGAGATGACTAATAAATCATTTGTTTGTTTATTGGTTTGAATTCACTGTATATCTGGAAGATAGATCGTGTTATATTTTTTGGTGGTGAAAGAAAAGGACTGCCTCACTGAAATGACCTGCAGGATATCTTTTTCCTGTTCCATATAAATATAGATGAACTGCTGTCCATTGGAGGAAATAGGAGATGTCTTTATCCCCTCTGGCTGGGGTCAATAAACTATTAATAAACTACTGTTTTTTATCATGAAAGAGATTATTCTAATAACGTGTTCAGGCTGAGTCTGGATGCTTAATGTAAAGCTGTATGCAGATGTCCACAATGAGACTTGGATCTGGAGACAGATTTAGCCAAGGTTCACAGCAATGCCATGTCCGCCCTTTTCTACAAACACAGGACAGGAAAAGGACCCCTCCAGTTTATTTTGGTCCAGGGATAGTTATTTTTGTACGTAACCAGTCAGTTATTCTCCCGGTCAGAGGCGGGGTTTGTGTCTCCGAGAGGTTCAAAGACCTGTCAAGGAATTGGCTCTCCTAAAAACGGTCAATCTCCTTCTCATTTTTTACCAAGTTTTTGATACAGCCTCAAACTGTTTGATTATTAAAATAAAATGAATGATTAGTCTTCAGTGATTTGTAAAATCTTAGCCTAGAAGTTAAACTATGATTCAGTTATGTACACTTTGTTTCCTTGGGTCACATATTTCAAGTGTTTTATTTTACTGTGTGTGAGTTTGCATATCGCCACTATACAAAGATGGAATGACCCATATTTTATGTAATCACAAAGTTTATTTTTATGTCCTTATGTTTGCTAATGATTTCATCAGAAAGAGACCCTTTGCAATAATAATGTAAGGCGCAGTCCGACACCACTGACACAAGGTCGCTGGTCTATGCAGGATGCCAAGGCATTTTGCTTATCGAGTGTGCATTGTCATAATAAAACCAACTGGTACGATAAAACAGATCCACCTTCTTCATTTCTGAGTTCACTGCCTGGTTCTGTTGGGTTTCTCCTCCACAGAATGTCTCTACCTGTCTTCCTCTGATCTGCAGCCTGATCACAGCTGATCTCCAGGGCCCAAGAGTTCAACACTTTTAATCTCAATCAGATCCGATCAGATTTTGAAATCCCATTTTTTGTCAAGTCGGACAAATGTTGTCCCTGGAGTTCAAAGCAATTCAGGATAGGATCAGCCTGATCCAGATTACGACTTTTCAAGATGACTAGATCCTGAATATCAGTGCTTTAATCCTACCGAGCGCCATCTAGTGGACATGAAAAATAATACAAGGAAGACAAGAGACCACATTGCAGAGACTTCTATTGTCCGCAATTACTTTTGAAAGGTGATGACAGATGATGGACTTTTTTTTTTGTTGAAGATATTTTTAATGTAATCTAAATTACATTTGTGATTGACAATCTTTGCTGTGATACTTTTATGAGCATAAACATTTATGTCATCAACATTTGGTTGAAAACAAAATAGGCCACCACAAACGTGAGCAAAAATGGAAAAATAAAATGTATTTCCTATGAAGGCTAAAAATGGTGTATTATTTCAGTTAACAAACTTTGCCATCTAATTTAAATTGAAACATATTTTAAAATAAATGGTACAGTATATTGTACTCTGGTAATCCACTGGAGATCCACCCCTCTGGTGGGATCAGGATAATCCAGTTATTTGGGATCAAACTGATCCCAATCCTGTGTTGTCGGTTTGAACCCGTTTTGAAGATTTGATCCAGATTAAAGCTTGGATTGGATTTCCTGATCTGATCGGATATCAAAGTGATCCTAATCCTGTTTTTTGGTTTTGAACTCCCCAAAATCCAATCTGATCAGATCAGATAGGGATTCAACGTTTTGAACTCCTGGGCCCAGAGGATGAAGAGGAGCTTCATCACCTCCTCTGTTTGCTCCTTTAGGAAACACTGGTAAGTACCGGATGGGTTGCTCTCATGTATTCAGTCATGGAAACAGCTGATGGTGAATGACAGACTGAGTTTAATGGAGGATGTTTCTGATGGTTTTGACTCTCTGAGATGGATCAGTGTGTCTCAGACATTCAGAGGTTAAACCCCAGCAGACCTTCAGTAAAGATATCCTGGATGACCAGCTCCCTCTCCCTCTGTCCTCCTCACAAGCAGATCATCGACTCCTCAGAGGATCCAATGGATGTCCAGCTGTGTGATCATTCACTCCTGGTTTAATTATTCATGATGAATGTGTTCCTGAGCTGTGGCTCAATGTGGAGTGAAGACAGAGAGTATGGAGGATTGATCTGGGTCTGATTGAGATCAATGTGACGCTCTTCAAATATCCAGTCCACCGACAGATCACCTCAGAGGTCAACAGGTTAAAGCAACACGTCTCATTCAATCTGATTCTGAGACACTTTATTAAGTGTTCTTTAAAGTAATAAGCTATTCAAGGTTAAGGTTAGTTTATTTGTATAGCACATTTTAAGACACCAGTGCTTTACATAGGCATTAGCACGTAATCATTAAAAACAAACAAATAATCATTAATAAAAGGGATAAAAGAATGGTGCAATGATGAGGTTAAAGGATCTCAGGATAGGTTTCAAAGTATTTCCCTGTGTGGTTCAAACCAGGCTGTTTCTCACTGTCTGAAGAATATAAATGCATAAGATATAAACACTTATATATATACATGCATACACAAAATCAACATACATTTCACATGACACAGGTGTTATTCTAGTCTGGTCACATGACAGGTGTTATTCTAGTCTGGTCAAATGACAGGTGTTATTCTGGTCTGGTCACATGACAGGTGTTATTCTAGTCTGGTCACATGACACAGGTGTTATTCTAGTCTGGTCACATGACAGGTGTTATTCTAGTCTGGTCAAATTACAGGTGTTATTCGGGTCTGGTCACATGACAGGTGTTATTCTAGTCTGGTCACATGACACAGGTGTTATTCTAGTCTGGTCACATGACACAGTTGTTATTCTAGTCTGGTCACATGACACAGGTGTTATTCTAGTCTGGTCACATGACACAGGTGTTATTCTAGTCTGGTCACATGACAGGTGTTATTCTAGTCTGGTCAAATTACAGGTGTTATTCGGGTCTGGTCACATGACAGGTGTTATTCTAGTCTGGTCACATGACACAGGTGTTATTCTAGTCTGGTCACATGACACAGTTGTTATTCTAGTCTGGTCACATGACAGGTGTTATTCTGGTCTGGTCACATGACACAGGTGTTATTCTGGTCTGGTCACATGACACAGGTGTTATTCTGGTCTGGTCACATGACACAGGTGTTATTCTGGTCTGGTCACATGACACAGGTGTTATTCTGGTCTGGTCACATGACAGGTGTTCATTTCATTTCAAACCTTTATTTAATCAGATTGGTCCCTTGAGATCATAGATCTATTTTTCAATGGAGACCTGCAGCATATAGGTTCCACATGAAACATAAAACAATAAAGGACATCATACATTATATTTACAGGATACATTTACATAGTTATAGACAATTACAAGTGCCCATAGTATCAACAAGCATTTCATTTAGCCTATCTTTAAAAACATGCAGAGGAATGAGATTGCTCAGTTTGAAATGATTGCTGAAGATTGTTCCAAGCAAGTGGAGCTGCGCACATAAAAGCTGTCTTACCTGAGACAGTCCTTGCTCTTGGCACATCTAACAATACTACATCATGCGATCTCAGACAATAGCTGCTTGCAACTCTCTGTGTTATCAGAGAGCAGATATAATACGGGAGTTTACCCAGCAAAGCTTTATGGTAAATGGTAAATGGACTGTACTTATATAGCGCTTTATCCAGTCTTTAAGACCCCTCAAAGCGCTTTACATACTATGTGTCGTTCACCCATTCACACCCATTCATACAGAGCAGTGTATGTTACTCTAGGACCTAACATGCATACACATTCACACACCGTTGGCCACGCCATCGGGAGCAACTCAGGGTTAAGTATCTTGCCCAAGGATACATCAACATGTTGACTGCATGGGCTGGGATCGAACCCACAACCTTCTGGTTGAAAGACGACCGCACTCCCTCACAGCCACAGTCGCCCTTTATAAATAAACGTGTACCAATGACTGAGCCTCCGTACAGTTAGTGAAGGCAGACCTGCCTTGGCATACAGGGTACAGTGATGAGTAAGTGCTTTACAGTTAGTGACAAATCTCAGTGCGCTGTGATAGGCAGCATCTAACTTGTCCAGGCAATGGGCAGGTGCATTCATATACATCAGATCACCAGAGTCCAGCACAGGTCAAAAGGTCACAGAGCCTTTTCCTGGCCTCAAGCGAGAAACAGGACTTGTTCCTGTAGAAGAAACCTAGCCTAACCCTCAGCTTTTTAAGCAGGTTATTGACATGAAGTTTAAAAGTGAGACAATCATCAAGCCAGATACCAAGGTATTTGTAACTGGTAACCACTTCAAGTATTTGTCCTTGCATAGTTACAATATCTAAAACAGGCTCTGGTGTCTTTTTAGCTTTAGAAAAGAGCATTACCTTGGTTTTCTCAATATTTAAAAGAAGCTTTAGTTCAGAGAGCTGAGTCTGAATAATGTTAAAAACAGCCTGTAATTTAACACCAGCCTCCTGAATGGAGGGACCTGCACAGAACATCACGGTATCATCTGCATATAAATGTAAAGTAGCTTCATCCACATTTTCACCTAAACTGTTGATGTAGATGGATAATAAAAGTGGACCTAAAACAGAACCTTGAGGAACACCATTTGCAATGTTTAACCACTCAGAAGACAGCCCATCAAAGTGAACACATTGGGACCTTTCAGAGAGGTAGTTCACAAACCACCCACTGCATGGCTGGATATGCCGATACTGAGTAGCCTCTGCTTTAAGATGTGATGATCGACGGTATCAAACGCTTTGGACAGGTCAATAAATAGAGCTGCACAACTCTGCTTATTATCTAAAGTACTCGCCACTTCATTCACCACTTTCATTGTGGCAGTGATGGTGCTGTGTTGCTTTCTGAAGCCTGACTGATGTTTAGACAGGATGTCATTTGTACATAAAAACTCCTTTACCTGTTCACTCACTAAGCGTCCGAGCAACTTAGCCAGAACTGACAACTTAGAGATTGGCCTATAGTTATTTAATAAGGTGGCCTCCCCTCCTTTTAGCAAAGGCAGGACATACGCTGACTTCCATACTTTTGTAATTGTGTTAGTGCTGAGGGAGAGGTTAAAAAGAGTAGTGAGAGGTGGAGCAATACAATCTGCAGCTATCTTTAAAAGGAAAGGTTCTACGTTGTCCGGGCCAGCCGGTTTCTTAGGATCTAGCTTGGTTAAGGCTTCATGAACAACATCAACAGTAAAAGGAGTAAAACTGAAAGGGTTTTCCAGACCACATTGTTCAGAGTCACGGATCGGGGTGTTCACAGAAGCAGAGATAGAAACAGAATCAAACAGAGAGCCACAGGACAAAATGTTTATTAAAGCAATTTAGCATAGTGGCCCTGTCCAATATAGAGCCAGATGCTGTGGTAAGGCACGGAGGCACTTCAATCTCTTCTTGAAAGAGGCTCTGGACTCTATTTCAGTAAGGTAGTTTGGCAATGAGTCCCATTCCTTTATAGCTCTATAAGACACAGAAGATTTCAGAAGATGTGTCCTGGGTTTAGGTGCCCGTAGATGGCCTGATGTAGCTTGTTCCTGGGTTTAGGTGCCCGTAGATGGCCTGATGTAGCTTGTTCCTGGGTTTAGGTGCCCGTAGATGGCCTGATGTAGCTTGTTCCTGGGTTTAGGTGCCCGTAGATGGCCTGATGTAGCTTGTTCCTGGGTTTAGGTGCCCGTAGATGGCCTGATGTAGCTTGTTCCTGGGTTTAGGTGCCCGTAGATGGCCTGATGTAGCTTGTTCCTGGGTTTAGGTGCCCGTAGATGGCCTGATGTAGCTTGTTCCTGGGTTTAGGTGCCAGTAGATGGCCTGATGTAGCTTGTCTAGTCTTATGGTCATGCTCGTCTCTTGTGTAAACTATTTGATCAGAAAAATACAGTGGTTTTTGCTCAATTGGAACATTTTTAGAAAAGTGATAACACGAGATTGCAGACGTTTCTCAACTGGAAGCCATGATAGGTTGTTATGCATAACTCCAATATGAGTGTGCTTCGAACAGTAGAGAGCTAGTCTGGCAGCCTTGTTTTGATCTATTTTGTAATTTCTGTAAATGTGTTTTTACTGCTTATGACCATATGACCGGACAGTACTCAAGATGTGACAAAACCAGAGACTGAATTACTTGTTTCAAAGTGGTTGGTGTTACATACATACATTTTATCGCCATAGCTATGCTCCTTCCCATTTTAGTTACGATACTGTCAATTTGCTTTGTCCACCGTAAACCAGAATCAAGAACAATGCGAAGCAGCTTAGTCTCGTTGACCTGTTCCACTGGCTGACCAGCCAGTGTCAGGCTTAATTGAGGATTGCTGCTTAACATATGTCTGGATCCGAACACCATTGCTTTTGTTTTTGCAATGTTGAGTACCAGTTTGTTATTGTTGACCCAGTCTGCTATGGCTTTAATCTCTATTTTAAGTAGATAGTTTAACTCACTGCATGTTGATGCTGTACTGTACATTGTGGAATCATCAGCATACATTATTACACTGGACTTACCTTACTTTTAGAAAAGCTCCCATTGAAAAAGACTCGCTGCCTTCTCCTAGTCAGGTAGCTCTCCATCCAACACATAGCAACATAATCAAAGCCATAATATTTGAGTTTGTTCAGCAGCAGACTATGATCGATTACATAGAAAGCTGCACTAAAGTCTAACGGCCCGTCTACACTACAGGCGTCAAAAAATGCTTTCAACGCTTCGCCCATTCATTTGAATGGGGTGACGTAGGATATTTTCAAACTTCGCCGAACTGCATTGTGGGTAGCATGGCAAGGCGTTGCAAGCATCGCGAGCGTCTATCGGCGTCAAAAGTTGAACAATGTTCAACTTTTGAGGCTCGATGCTTGGCATCAGTCAATCAAATCCCGTTTATGCAAATCTTGCCAGTACAAGCTAGCCAATCAAACCGCGTGTATGCTGGGAGAGACTACGCAGGTCATTTCCTCATATTCAAAAAAATGGAGGGAAAATTCATTATAGCGGTAGTGAATCACCCGGTGCTGTATGATCAGTCTCTGTTCATCTACCGGGATACAAACCGGAGGAGCGAGGCATGGAGGGAGGTGGCAGAGACAGTGGATGAAACTGGTAGGTTTTCGCCTGTTTGGGGATTTTATATCCAGTTTACTTCGTTTTAACATTGCTATTGCTTTGTATGTCGGGGGCGGGAGATTCATGTGATTGGTTGTTGGTCGTTGGTCGGGGGGGGGGGGGGGGGGGGGGGCTAGGAAGGTGCTCGTGAATTGTTGTTACGGAAACAGTGGGGTTTTAGGTTGCCGTAAGGCTGTTGACGGTCTTATTGTAGGCTTCATCCATTGGTTGGTTTTGTGGCACATTTGTAACGCTGTGCCAACTTGGGCAAGCACGCAGGCAAACTTGAGCGCACACAGGGTGGAGAGAGAGAGAGAGAGAGAGAGAGAGAGAGAGAGAGAGAGAGAGAGAGAGAGAGAGAGAGAGAGAGAGAGAGAGAGAGAGAGAGAGAGAGAGAGAGAGAGAGATTATAAATATAAATGATAATAGCCAAACTAACCTAGCAAGAGTAAAGTGACAGGCTGCTGTGCCGCATCTCACTCAAAAACCCACACGACTCAACCCAGCGAAAAACCAGTCTCGCGCGCAGCCTTTCATTCAGAATTTCATAGCAAAATAAAAGAAAATGCTATTAAACTAATCTTTCAACATAGTTTAAAATAAATATTAGGACAAAGCCCTACAAATAACAACAATAAACATAATCAGTGGCGGCTCCAGAGTGTTTGTGTTGGGTAATCTATGGTAGGGCTAACCCATACAGTGGTGGGGCTCAAGTCAGTATTTGCAATGTAATCACATACACGCTCCCCTTGACAGTGAAACGCCACGCATGAGGTTTAGATTATTTATCTGTCTCAATCCAAATGAAACTGTATGAAATAAAAAGGCACATTTGTCTTGTAGTAAATAAAAAGGGCGACCTGGAGCCAATCCTGCAACTTCCCCACAGGTGAAAGAGTTGACATGCTGAAAACCCAACCCCTGCAGGGGGGTCTGGGGGGATTCTCCCCCAGGAGATCTTTTGAAATACTAACATAAAATACACATTCTGGTACTCTCTTGAGAAGAATAATAAATACATCTATTACTACACGACATATTTAAAAAAATGAATGCCATTTTAGTTTTGTGTTGCTTTGTTCTGAACCTGCTGCTCCTCACAGAGAGAAGAGGGAAGAGGAGAGAGGAGAGAGGAGAGGAGAGGAGAGGAGAGGAGAGGAGAGGAGAGGAGGAGAGGAGAGGAGAGGAGAGGAGAGGAGAGGAGAGGAGAGGAGAGGAGAGGCTGTGAATGACTTTACATTGTGGATAAGGGTGGATAGCCCCCATTGTTCTGTGTGTCAAAATGACAGACAGCCCACACACCTATCAATCATCAAACCGTGGGGTCTCATTTCATTACGTGTTGATTTCTATCAACACGTAATGTTGTATCGATGTATAGAGAGATGTACTACAGCAAAAGTATTCTCCGTCGGGACTTCCTGCAACAACACCACGCCGTTATCTTGATTCTGATTGGCCAGAAGACATTATCAAAGATGTTCTATTGAGAAGACGATCACTACGTGACAAAAGTTTTCAAACCGTTTCTAGTCTTCGATATCTGCTGTCTGTGCAATTTACTCCGCGCGAGTTGGCGGAATTTATTTAGCTTACTTTAAAATCATTTTTCATGGTGGGGCTAAGCCATTTATTGGTATGGCTTTAGCCTACCCCAGTATACCCTGGCGCCTCCACTGAACATAATAATAAAACAATTGTATTCAGCCCTGATTAAAACAGCGGGCCCAAATCCTGGATGGGCGGGCCCGGCCCCATGGGGCCCGCCTATAACGCCGGGTCTGGCTTCCTTCCAGATCTCGGGGCACACGTCTTGCTCTAAACCTTTATTAAAAATGTGACTCAATGGCTTGGATATGTATTTGGCCGTCATTTTGAGCAATGATCTGACTACTACTACTGGGCGTACCAGGGTTAGGTTGTACATTTCCTGACAGTAATATCAACAAAAAAAACAGGCATCTTTTCCTCTTAAGCGACACACATACATTGTCATCCAA
>NW_022991798.1:20000-72353 GCF_902827175.1 Gymnodraco acuticeps
GAGCTTCAGTGTGCAATGTTCAAAACAATGTTCAAAACAACAGATAAAGCCAGAAATCTAGGTGTAGTCATGGACTCTGACCTGAGTTTCAACAGTCACATTAAAACAGTTACTAAATCAGCCTACTATCACCTAAAGAATATATCTAGGATTAAAAGACTAATGTCACAGCAGGATTTGGAAAAACTTGTCCATGCTTTTATCTTCAGTAGACTCGACTACTGCAATGGTGTCTTCACAGGTCTCACTAAAAAATCTATTAGGAAGCTTCAGCTAATTCAGAACGCTGCTGCTCGAGTCCTCACTAACACTAAGAAAGTGGATCACATCACTCCTGTTCTGAAGTCTTTACACTGGCTTCCTGTGTGTCACAGAATAGATTTCAAAATACTGCTGCTGGTTTATAAAGCACTGAATGGTTTAGGCCCAAAATATATTTCTGACCTCCTGCTAAATTATGAACCATCCAGATCTCTCAGGTCTTCAGGGACTGGTCAGCTTTCTGTCCCCAGAGTCAGAACTAAACATGGTAAAGCAGCATTCAGTTATTATGCTCCAAATATCTGGAACAAACTCCCAGAAACCTGCAGGTCCGCTGCAACTCTTACTACTTTTAAATCCAGGCTGAAGACTTTTCTTTTTGTCGCTGCTTTTAATTGAACTATTCATATCTTAGACTGCACTGTAACTTTTATCCATGTACTTTTTTCTTTTAATGTTTAATTGCACTGTAACTTTTATCCATGTATTTTTTCTTTTAATGTTTATTTTATTAGCTTTTCTTTTTAATGACTGATTTTAAATGCCATTTTCTTAATCTCTTGTCATTTTTTGTAAAGCACTTTGAATTGCCTTGTGTTGAAAAGTGCTATATAAATAAACTTGCCTTGCCTTGCCTTGCCTTGCCTTGCCTTGCCTTGCCTTGCCTTGCCTTGCCTTGCCTTGCCTTGCCTTGCCTTGCCTTGCCTTGCCTTGCCTTGCCTTGCCTTGCCTTGCCTTGCCTTGCCTTGCCTTGCCTTGCCTTGCCTTGCCTTGCCTTGCCTTGCCTAGTGATGCCTTTTGGCTTGACAAACGCACCGGCAGTGTTTCAGGCCCTCATAAATTAGGTGTTGGGGGACTTCCTGAATACGTTTGTGTTTGTATATCTTGATGACATTTTGATTTTTTTCTCCTGACAACATAACCCACCAGCAGCATGTCCGTCAAGTCCTCGACCGCCTGCTACAGAACCAACTTTATGTTAAAGCAGAAAAGTGCGAGTTCCATGTCCAAACCACATCGTTCCTGGGTTTCATCATCACCCCCGGTCAAATAAAGATGGACCCTGTCAAGGTCAGTGCCGTGGCCGAGTGGTCAGTTCCTGTCAACAGGAAAAAACTACAGCAGTTCCTGGGGTTTGCACATTTTTATAGACCTTTCATCAGAAATGTCAGTTCTATTGCTTCCCCGCTACATTTACTTACCTCTCCTCATGTCCCTTTTGAATGGAACTCCAAAGCTGCTAACGCTTTTCAAGCTCTAAAGGAGATGTTCACCTCTGCTCCCATCCTCACCATCCCAGATCCACTTTGACAGTTCGTGGTAGAGGTGGATGCCTCTAACCTCGGTGTGGGGGCATTTCTCTCTCAGCGGGCTGCAAAGGATAATAAGCTCCATCCCTGCGCTTATCTCTCCCGTAAGTTGTCCCCAGCGGAAAGGAACTACCACCTGGGCAATCGTGAACTACTGGCAGTGAAACAAGCCTTGGAGGAGTGGAGACATTGGCTAGAAGGGGCCGCTCAGCCGTTCCTGGTATGGACAGACCATAAGAACCTTGAATACATAAAAAAGGCTAAGAGACTGAATTCACGCCAGGCTAGATGGACACTTTTTTTCAGTCGTTTTGATCTTACCTTGTCATTTAAACCTGGTTCCCAGAACACCAAGCCAGATGCCTTGTCCCGTCTGTTTGACCCTGAGCCTGCTGCCAAGGAACCAGAACCCATCCTACCACTGAACCGTGTGGTAGTAGCGGTAACTTGGCAGATAGAAAAAGAGGTGCAGCAAGCAAATGTTGAGAGCCCAGCACCTAGTGAGTGTCCGCCTAATAGGCTGTTTGTTACAGTGCCCTTACGCTCCAAGATCATTCACTGGGCTCACACGTCCTTGCTCACTTGTCATCCTGGGGTTAGAGGAATCATGTTCGCACTCAAGCAGTGTTTCTGGTGGCCGTCCATGGCTAACGATGTTGGTGAATATGTGAATGCCTGTCCTGTTTGTGCTCGCAGCAAAACTTCTTCCAGGTCTTGGGCTGGGTTGCTGCAGCCGTTGCCCATTCCTCAACGGCCCTGGTCTGACATATCCATGGACTTTGTTACTGGACTCCCGGTGTCTCGAGGTAATACCACTGTGCTAACAGTGGTAGATCGTTTTTCTAAAATGACTCATTTTATGAAATGAAGATGACCAATGTGTTCTGCATACATGGATTTCCCAGGGATATTGTGTCAGACCGGGGCCCACAGTTTGTTTCCAAGTTCTGTAAAGAGTTCTGCAGTCTCATTGGAGCCACCGCTAGCCTCTCCTTTGGGTATCACCCCCAGTCCAACGGACAAATGGAGAGATTAAATCAAGTGTTGGAGACATGTCTGAGGTGCTTGGTGGCTCAGAATCCCTCATCGTGGAGCAAGCATCTAACCTGGGTGGAATACGCCCACAATTCTCTTCCCACCTCTGCCACAGGTCTGACTCCCTTCCAGTGCGTCTTTGGCTACCAACCACCCGTGTTTGCTGAGACTGAAAAGGAGGTCTTGGTCCCGTCTGCACATGCCCTGGTCAGACGTTCCCACCGCATCTGGGCGGCTACCCGTCGAACCCTTCTAAGGAGTTCTTCTTCAATGAAAAGGGGGGCTGACCGACACCGCCGGGCCAGCTCCAGTGTACCAGTCTGGGCAGAAGGTGTGGTTGTCCACGAAATATCTACCCCTCCATGTCGCTTCAAGAAAATTAGCCCCCAGGTTTGTTGGTCCTTTTCCAATAACGAAGATTGTGAACCCTGTGTCTGTGCGCCTGCGACTCCCCAGGTCCTGTCGGGTCCACCCTACATTCCACATTGGGAAGATCAAGCCTGTCAAGGAAAGCAGTTTGGTGCCCGCAACTAAACCTCCGCCACCCCCCAGAATTGTTGATGGTGGCCTTGTTTATATGGTCAAGAAACTGCTGGCAGTCCGGAGAAGGGGACGTGGCAGGCAGTTCCTCGTTGACTGGAAAGGCTATGGAGCAGAGGATAGGATGTGAATCCCTTCTCGCTACGTTGTGGATCAGGAGTTGATCAGGGATTTCTACAGGCAACATCCTAATCTGCCTGTGCCGTCAGGAGACGTGCCTAGAGGGGGTAATGTTGTGACTCGACAGATATGTTAGGTTTAGTTATGTTTTTATTCTAGTTTTGTGTTTTTATCTTGTCACTTCCTGTTTTTATTTTGAAAGTAATCTTTCCTGTCATTCCAGATCCCACACTTCCTGCCTTTGTGTGTTTCCCGCCCGTGAGATTGCTTGGCCCTGCCCTGATTGTTTTCACCTGTGCCCATCCCCCTCACCTATATATAGCCCTGTTGTTTCTTTGTTCCTTTGTCAGTTCGTTATGTTTCATATCGTGAGCACCTAGGCCTTTTGACCTTGCGATTTAGACCTTTTGCCAAGTGAGTTTTTGTGTTGCTGTACAACTTAGTTTTGGCTGTTTAACTACTTTCTATTTTTTGAAAGTACGATTTAGTTTTTGTTATTAAAGAACAATCTATTTTTGGACAACTGTCTCCGAGTCCTGCTTTTGGGTCCTGCGTCCTGTGTCTCGGTTCATAACAGCCATACTTTACCATAGGTCAGAATGTGTGTTTTCTAGGTGCTAAATTAGATCTGATGTAATATCATGTAAGAGGGATACAGATTATAAAGTGGGGGCTCATAAGGGACAGGCTCCAACAGTTAGCCCATTAGTGCTATATAAACAGACCAATGATTCAGGTCTAGCTCACCTGTAATGTTTATTATTTTATAGTTGTATCTTATGAACAGTCACAGGGCCTGTCTACACACTGATATATATATTTCCATTGAAAGCACAGTAACATGTCATCTAAACCTTCTCCTGCCCAGTTTGACCCTGGATGCTGAGACGTACATGATGTTTCCACAGAGTGATAATATATCTGCGTCAGGAGTGTTTCTCTGACATTGACCGAGGTCAGTCTGCTCTCTGACGTCATGAACAAAGTGTGTTATCAGTGAACGCTGACCTTTACAAATGTGTCCTGCTTGTAATTCATCTGGGTGATGTAACATCGGCAGAGTACGATTCCTCCTGGAAGCACTGAGTGTACCTGCTGAGGTTCAGAGACATGCAGCATCTACAAAGTGTTTTACCTAAAGCCACTTTCTGTCTGGAATCTAGTTCGCTGTTAGGGTTGGACAGTTAGCAGAGGAAGCATGCAAAGGGTTCCTCTGAGAGTTTATATATAATAATCTTCTGTGGCTGAAGATGAGCTCATGTTGACAAGACAAAACAATGAGCTGTAAGTGGATAAACAGGAGATTTGTGTAACCAATATTCCAGTTATCCCTGAATGTAATGTTTATGATATAATATGAAGATAATAATAATAATTATAATGCATTTATTTTATATAGGCGCCTTTCAAGGCTCTCAAGGTCGCCGTACAAACACACAAAAAACAAGATACATAATAGATAACACCAGCATAAGAAACATAAACAAGACAATGCAGTATATCAATCAATCAAATAACCAAATCAATGAAAACAGAGGATGTGTGATGGATAATGATCAGGGTGTGCGAGTGTGAAGAGATGTGTTTTGAGGCGTGATTTGAAAATGGGGAGAGAGTCAGTGTTGCGGATGTCAGGTGGGAGGGAGTTCCAGAGGCGGGGTGCAGAGCGGCTGAAGGCTCTAGACCCCATGGTGGTTAAACGGAAGGGAAGTGCAGTGAGGCTGAGGGAAGCAGAAGATCTGAGTGTGCGGATGGGTGTGTTGATGTGCAGGAGATCGGAGAGGTACAGAGGAGTGAGGGTATGGATTTGACGGGGAGCCAGTGAAGCTGCTGAAGAACAGGAGTGATGTGGTTAATGGAGGGGGTTTTGGTGATGATGCGGGCGGCAGAGTTCTGAACCAGTTGAAGTCTGTGGATGGATTTGAGAGGGAGACCAAAAAGAAGGAAGTTGCATTCCATTGCATTCCATTGCATTACATGTCACTTGTTAATAATAATAATAATAATTCCTTACATTTATTATAGCGCTTTGCCAGATGCTCAAAGCGCTTTACAAATACACATTACACATATCATACATGCAATGGTCACCACTTTTATCCAAAGCGACTTACATACTCAATACTGTTGGCAATCCCCACAGGAGCACTTTGGAGTGAACGACATGCTGACTGCAGTGGGGTTTGAACCTGTGACCCCCTGATCCGAACACCAACTTACAACCCACTGCACACGCCTCCCAGTTGCAGTAGTCAATGCGGGAAGTGACCAGGGTGTGAACAAGAATGGCGGAGCTCTTAGGGTTAAGGGACGGGCGGAGGTGGTTGATGTTGCGTAGATGGAAATAGGCAGACCGAGTGATATGACTGATATTGATAACAGCTTTGCCAGAGGGACGATGGAAGAACTGAGTCCATAAGCCATCAGAGTCCCTTCCATCCTCCTTGAAGTGTATTGGACAGCAGAGACTGTATCTCACTTTCGATTGGTCGCTGTCAGGACTCTGACAGCTGCTGTCCAATGGAATCAGGCGCTGCTCGATATAATGGATTCCTATTGGTCTGTGGTGGCCAGACAATGACAGGACGGGTTATTAATGACTGTCTGCAGACTCAGTGTGGGAACTTACAAGGACAACTCATACACTTACAGAAACGATTGTATCTTTGTACTGAGTGGGATTACAGTGACTGATATTGCAACTGTGATATTATTCTTAATTTTGGAGTGGTTGATCATTTCTGTATTATCGATGATAAATATATACAGTAATATGATCATAGTGGGATTTTGTAAGAGGATCTGTACCAAACAAATGTTTTTTAGTCTAAAGAATTGTGTTTCCATGCTGGGTTATCTTCCTTCAAAATATTATAAACACATGGCTTTTAGATCTCAATATTCCACTATATTGCATTTTATTTTACGATAACATGCTTTAATTGTGCCGTCCAATTTCTCCTTCCGGATCTTAACCTGTTAAACCCCGAGCCTGTTTTTCAGGTTTCAGGCTCGAAAATGACATTCCCAGAACAAATGACTATAACTTCACTTCTAAAAGGTTTATATGAATAATTGTTCTTATCAAAGCAAGGTTACATCTGTGAGTTGGATGTAGAAGTGTCAGAATCAATATAGATTTTTCTGTGTCAGAGTAAATTCAGATGGAACATAGCAAACAAATGTAAATTCCTGTCTCCGCCTAAAGAAAACCCATTACTTATAGTGAAGACCAACCTTGAATGATAGGTTAGTAGCCTAAAAGCTTTAGGAATCCAAAGTATAACATATAATAAGTACCCTGTATCAAGATTGAGGCAAAACAAGTGACATTTGCCCTTTTTAGAGAGGTTTATGAAAATAAAGTCCAGGCGGAATAAGCTTTGGGCACATTTGGTTCCATCAGTGCCATTTTACCTTTTTCAGGTACCAGACTATAACAATTATTGTATTACATTGAATAATCACTATAGGTATTCATTCCACCCAAAAAAAAATAATATTTGTGTGTGTGTAGGTGTGTATGTGTAAGTGTAGCTGTGTGGGTACTGTATGTGTAGGTGTGTGTGTAGCTGTGTGGGTATGGGTAGGTGTGTATGTGTAAGTGTAGCTGTGTGTATGTAACTGTACCAACGCACTATACAATAAAACCACACTGTAGGTCATTGTGTGTAGGTGTACTTGCACAATACAAAAAAACAGAAACATAGGTAACATTTGACTCCAACTGGGGCAGATTTATTTCAAACATTTTACCAACACACTATAGGCATGTAAAAACAAACATTTTACCAATGTACTATACAATAAAACCACACTGTAGGTTTGTAAAAACAACAAATATTTAAGTATAAGTATTTTTTTTTAAATAAACACTCGCAAAACGTTATACCTACCTGAACTTTATACCTACCTGAATGTTCCAGTATTTAGGTCGTGCCACTCCCTGAAACAGTTCTTTTTGACAGTGAAGCACAGAGGGACCTGGCACTTCCTGCAGTACACAGGTGTCTTCACCCTTTTGAGTCCAGCATCTAGGCACCTCCTGCAGTTCTCCTGACCTTGGTGGCGTCTTCCCCATAATACTCGGACATGCATGTGAATGGTGGAGGAGGGGGTGGGGGTGGTGGAGGTGCAGGGCCTTCAGCAGGGCCTTCAGCAAACTCCAACAATTCTGCAGCAAGCTGCTCCCTGAAAGTCTTCTGGGTGTGTGGCGTTGTCCTGCTGGGGTCACTCCTCATCTAACAAATGTGGAAAAACAAAGAGATTAGATTAATTCACTGGCTTATATTTATAGGATAATATTGGACTATAAATGAATAATATTGCACCAAATAAATAAGTAAACACATGTATATATTCATTCACTGGCCATTCATTTAGAAAATCTAACTCCAAAAAGACAAGTAACACTATTTAGCATTTTGCCTAATCATTCCTGTAGCTTCTCGGCTAAGCTAGCACTGTGACGCAGTTCCACCAAACACATAAGTAATATATAAAAACAGAGAGATTACATTCCTTTCCCGTGGTGGAAGTTCAACATCCGAGTCACTACTGTCCGGATCCAGGTCTGGCTGGAGGAGATCTTCATCATCCGACGACGAGTCATCTGGTATGAGCTATCGTCAGCTAGCATCTCTAGCACCTGCTCGCCTCGGTGGTGAAGCTCTCCCTTCTGGCTGCGTAATGCGTAATGGAGCCGGAGCGGGCGTAGTTTATACTACGCAGGATCATATCTTTGGAACCCATTGGTCGATTTGGGTGATTGACACCTTTTCTGAACCGTTAGAGCCAATATAATCGAGTTACAGTTAGTAAGTCCCGCTAAACACTTACGTCAAGTAGAGAGAGGTTTGCATAAACAGCACGTGAGACAACATTAGCTCGGGACTGCAAAACTTTTTACCTACTCTGCTGCCATGAATGTAATGATAGATTATCAGGAACAATTCTAAAGTGACTAATAGACATTGGATTAACCTTAAACAGCGTTTTTATTCACTTGAACACGAGCTTTGATCACAAAACAGCAACGGTAAAACATAATTATTGTTATGGTTTTGAAAACAGTTGTTTTTTTTCTTCTCTGTTCTGGCTGATATCGCAGTGAGTTTGTGTCCTACAGTGATGATACTTATAACAAAATAATCTATGGAGTATCAGCTTTCAGATGATATGTAGTTTGTGCAGAAAGTATTAAGTTTTAAAGATCGTTTTTGCTAGTTAGCACCGGAAGTAGCATCTGCCCGTTTTAGCTAAGGGCTAATGCTAACGCTTCTTGTGAGATTTGTGTTTTGTTTCGGTAAAAATGGTTCGTATAATCAGTTAGCTTAGATTCTTCTCGTTAATCTGGTATAACACATTAATAGGTTTTTAAATATTAAGATACCCTGAGACACAGTGTCGTGAAAAAAAAAAACAGGGTCCCCGCCGGCGGGGACCTTCGGGCTTAACAGGTTAATGCTGTGTTTTACACTAAAGACTGTATCCTGATCAGAGAGGCTGCTCTTCTTTCCCCCCCTTGTTATTATAATATAAGAGCGCACCCTCCTCTGGAGAAAAAGTTACTTTTTCACTGTAAAAATCATTTTATTACTTTGAATTATCACTAGGCCTATAGGTATTCATTCCATCCAAATACAACTGTTGTGAAAAATAAAAAATAAATAAATAAAACATACTCTGTTATCCTCTTAGGCCCCACGGACCCGAAATCGCGTCATTTGCAGGAAACAACGTCTAAGGAACCTTAATATTTAATAAACTATGAATATTTTATATCCATATAACGGGAAAAAACTCATTTAACTGATCTTTTTCATTTTTTTTTCAAAAAAAACACACAATGCTAACAGTGAGCCTCTGAATTAGCCCCGAGCGAAAAATGCTAACCTATTACTGCACCGAAAATCACTCCTAGCTCCCTTATTACTTATCCTAGCTCCACATCCAACACATTGTTTATGATCGTAAAGACACAGAATATAACGGTGCCCACCTCAACACTGAAAGATACAAACTCGCGAGGTTATCAACAAAAACGTACATCAAAACAAGTGGCGCTAGTGTAGAGTTATATTTGTATTTATTCATGTTAGCAAACTATGGATAAGCTTAAAATGGGAATAATTTGGGTAAAACTGTGAGCTGCATTTGGGGCCTGTTGACATGTGTTTTTGAGGACAAAGGAAGATGGGGGAAGGTGAGAGCATGTCCTGATTTGCATTCAACTTAGATCTAGCTACAGTGGTTTGTGATATTAAGAGAGGTCCCTTGGGTTTCTCTGGTGCTTATCAACAGTAGCAGTTAAGTGAATACTGTTCAAACAATACCTGTGTTTGTGTTTTATATTGATTTCTCTGTTTTATCCTTTCATAAATGTAAGGACTACAAATGGCTATAAACATTCTGGGCTGGTTGGAGTAAACAGGGTTTTATGGCTCTGTGGGGGAGGTGTAGGTATGCAGGCCTTGAGACCTTTTGTTGTAAAGTGAGCCTGTTTGGTTTCCTGCTGCGTTTCCTGCTGCGTTTCCTGCTGCGTTGCGTCTCCCAATGAGATGACCTGAAAAGATGACCAGCTGACCTAACACCAAACGCCTCCTTCTTACTCTGGTATATATCCGGTGGATCCCTGGCGTTCGGCCTCTTCTTCACATGCTGCTCTCGGGTGAAAGTAGCTCTGCAGTATGCGGACTAGAGCAGGAGTAAGCCGGCATTACTCCTTAAGCATTGCAATATAACTGTAATATATCATGTTGTATTGTAATGATTGTATTGCATTGTCATATTGCCATTAAAGTAGATTATTGTTAACGGTTACTTTGTAGATATGGATTCCTTCCTGTATTATAACCAGCTTCATAGGAACGCGCGGAGATTTGAAAAGCGGACCAGTTATCCCTCCAAATCTCCAACAAAATGGTGACCCTGACGTCTATAACGAAGCTGAGGAAGAATTCAGACGCTTTCAAACATCTCAGACAATCAGCAGGACTCTGCAACTTTGCAAATAAGGTAAGCAGACGATGAAAGTCGCCTGTCTGTAATTGGATACGCTAAAACTTTAGGATTGTCTGTAGGCGTTTCACAGTGTTTTTATAGTTTAAATGGAATATACAATGCATATTTTACTATGTTAGGAAAGTTATATACAAAACGTAAACGTGGATCGACAGGTAGACGAAAGTCCTGCGTGACGTAAATAGAGCAGTTTGGCGCGGATCTGCAGGTGTTTATTCCTGAGTGGCGTAGAAATGGTGCAGTTTGTGTGAATGCGAGGTTTGAATCCTGCACGGCAAAACCTGAAAACTCGATATATCAGATCGAGTCGCCGTTTAAAACTGGGGTTTAAATAACAGACCAATGCTAAAAGCTTAAAGCCAGAGGTCTGTTATATATTAAACCAAGGTAGAGCGTTTCCCTTTGTCTGGAAACTTCTGCTGCTGCCATCTAGTGGCTGAAAGGGGGTATCACACCCTTGAAACTTCTGCTGCTGCCATCTAGTGGCTGAAAAGGGGGGTATCACACCCTTGAAACTTCTGCTGCTGCCATCTAGTGGCTGAAAGGGGGTATCACACCCTTGAAACTTATGCGAGCTTAGAGTTTAATCATTACATTGCTGGCCGGTATTGAAGACGGGAAGCACGTTCCCAGTATATTATAACTGATTTTGGTAAACTGGTACAAAACAATAAGGGATTGAACATTTTTTACAACGACAGCACCAGGAGATGAGTAAACTCAAGAATCTGTAGAGTGTAAATACATTGTGCAAAACACATTTACACTCGAACTGTTTGCAAATGTAGACAATATAAATAAATGTTCAGAAAGAAGACATAGGCCTACACTTGATTCAAATTTCATTACTGTGATCCGATTGGTGTGCTCTGCAGGTTTACTATTGTTCGAAGTAACAGTGGGATTTAAAATGAGAGAAGATATGGAGATGTTCTTTCATAGTGTGTGGAATATGTGATGCTGGAAACATGTAAGTATTTCAGAGTTGTGTTGGGTAAATATGTAACAATGGATGAAACAATTTTTGGAGTTAGTTTTTGTAATATCATAAGTATACATTAATTATGTTGTTTAGATGGCATTTAACAACTAAGACAGATAGTATGATTAGAAAGAGACAGAGTGGAAAGGGTTGGATTTATTAACATCAGTGTGCTAGACTTCTTATAGGTAATGTGTACCGGGACCTGGACTCCCCCTCTGAGTTAGAAAGGCTTTGATCCCGACCCTCCAAGCAGACAACGAGACCTAACCCAACAGGAGACTCCTCCTTCTCCATCGTACAGACAGAGAACCAGAGCTGAACCAACAAACAACAACAAGACTACATCAAGACTGCAGCCAGAACTATCTCCACCTGTGGCATCCAGAACCAAACCAGCATGCTGACATACAGAGAGATACTCTCATCAGCCCCTCAGACAGGACATGAGAGCAGAATCCGCCCTCCATAAAAACAGCAGAGAGACTGTAAAGGAGGAGTGCAACAACAGTGGCATGATGGGGCTGCAGATGTGACTGGGCCAATGGCTGCCTACAAAAGTTACAGCGGATGGATTCAACAGCTGATGGACTGAAGAGAAGACAGAATCAGAGGAGTTGGCATGGTCGATTAGAAGTGAGGAGGCCGGGGTCACGGCTTGAAAAAACCAGGGGAGGAGGAAAGGAGAACGGGAATGAGTGAGTTACACATAAACACACTTATTCACGAAACGCACATTTAAATAACTTGAATTAACTTCATAAATACGTAAAGACAGAAATATTTATTAATCATTTGGTAAATTAAAAATAGCAGTAAAGAGGAAACTATTAAAGTAAAATGATAATCATCCTAAAACACACTGACAGAGTAGAACCATATTCTTCAATATTTTCATCATGTTAACAATTCATTCTTTAAGACATTTTTATTCACGTGTGAATAAAGTAGCGGTCTCATTGGTTACAATATTGATCACCATTAAAAGGATAGTTTTAGGAACCACTCTATAGGACAAATCTTTGTTTGTATTAATGGCTAGTGCCAAGCCACATATTAAATTCCAATCTAAAGTGTTGATTTCACCATTGTGGCATAGTTATTACCAGACTTCGGTTTTAAATCCTTGATAAAGGAGGGAGTAATTGTTGCATGTTCGGACACCCAAGGTTCCACACACTGCTAAAGAGTTTATCATTGTTTTTTAAGTAGACCAGAATTATAATGAGCTATGAAATGCAGAGCGACACAGATCCTAGTAATGTTTTGACTCAAGATAATAGTTATTGTACAAAAGTTTCTGAAATAGATCATTAGACATTTTAATTAGTAGTGGTACTCGAAGGAAGTGAGTTTTGTACCAAGTTTCAGGAAAAGTGGGAGGCGGAAGTCCCAATGACAAGTGAGAATCATCTTGAAAATTATAGTTGAAATCGTGACATATTTTTGTAGACAAAGGATACTGGCCTATGCTGAAATGTCAAAGTCTCTGCAGAGCACGACACATGGCCAAAAAAGACGGAGACCAACTGACCTTTGACCCTGACCGACAGTGTAACTTGACAAGGCACTGTGGATGACTGACTCTGGGGTGGACCTGACCAAACTTGACATGACAACCAGACAGTGTGAGTGTGGATGAATGCCGGCATGTGATCAGTGTAACTGCATGATTCTAAAACAATAACTAACCAAGCATGTTTTTGGACTAACATATTATTTTGGAGCTCCAAGGGAAACGAGAGGTTTCCTAAAAATTCCACAAAAGGGGAAACCGCACATGTGATATTTTCCTCTCACATGAGTTGGCGGTTTGCAAATGTAAAACTACAATCTGAAGATTCTGTTTCTTTTAGGCCTGAAGGACGGAGAGGAACACTTCTTTTCACTGAAGTGTTCACTGTGGAAATAATGATAATAATGTTCGTTATGTTCCTAACCAATTACCTGACAGTTTTTGTTCCCCTCCCATTACAGGCTTTTGTTACACATGATTACATGTGTAAAAGGGGGGAGTGAGTATAATGTATAAATGTCAACATGGCTGTAAAATTCACAATTTACATTTTTTAAGGATTGAGTATTGAATGTAATTAACCTGCTCCATATCTGGGGATAAGATACTGTTTGATGAATGTTGAGATGTTTCTAAATATTGATTTGAATTATAGCAGGTAACAAAGAAGCAGTGGCCAAGGGGCTACTGTGAAACCGAAGAAGTTGACCTGTGATAATGAGACAATTTTGTAATATTAACAGACATTAGAGTAACTGAGGTTTGAAATATAGAAAGAACATATTACAGTTAAGTTAAGCTAAAACATAGTAATGTAATGAGACAGAATTTAATTTAGACAACATCATGTAACTAGCCTGGTAAAGAAGTAAAAGCCATAGACTTTATTGTTTAGGTCATTATGGGGATATACATTTCATCTAAATTTATAATAGAAAGACATTTGATGACAGTTTGTTGGAATTCTGTATTCATTTTTCAGCGTGATAATATCTAAGCACTGACAGGTAGAAGCAGTATCACCAGGAAATCATTCACTTTGTTAGCATCGTGATTTTGGTTGTTTTTGAATCCATAACATTAGTGTGTTTCTTTACCAGAAACATTAGCAGTTCATATTATGTTTGGATTTTAAATAGGATTTCATTTAAAAATAAACACGGATGCTTGTCATAAATTCAGAGCTATTGAAATATGTTATTTAGTTTACCTAAAGATGTTGGGGTTCTTATTTAGTTGGCACAGTCCAAGTATTAAGATTCTGAAGCTGTACTGGCAGATAGGAGGTCTACAATTAATTTGGAAAACCTGTTCACAGACGGCTGTTGTTTCAAGACACCCCACCAAGAGGCTCCAAGTGGGGCAAAACAGCTGAGCGTAGGCTTGAGGGAGTTGTATCAGATTTCTCCACACAGGTCACTGGCGCCAAAAGGGGGACCCGAGAAGCACGAGGACAAAGTGGCTCAACCCCAGGCTCTCCGACCCCGACCGAGTGACCCAGCGGACCTCTTATGCCGTCTGCCTGGGAGAAAAGGGGGACAGCTCGTACCACGGGAGCCAGTGTGCGGCGGGGAAACCACCTGCTAGGACCAGGGGACGACATCAGGACGGACGTGGCCCTGGCAGACGTGGACTACTCGGAAGCAGCAGACTGGAGGAGCAGGACCCTGGAGACATCCTTACAGCAGACGACCCGGGAGGCATCATCAGCGGGCCGGAGAAGGAGGACCCTGGAGACATCTCTACAGCATCGACCCGGAAGCCGCCATCAGCGGGCCGGAGGACGAGGAGGAGGAAGACATCTCTCTAGCAGGCAGCCCAGAAGCTGCTGTCAGCGGATTGGGTGGACAAAGACACGGCAAGCCGGGACGGCGCAGCAGAGGAGTCTACTTTGCTCTGATCAGTTCTACCCGTGAAGGGAAAGCTGCATCTCCCCCTCCCTATTAGCTGTCCTTGTGGGCTATTCCTCGGGGGGGGGGGGCTGATGATTCTAGCACTCAGCTACCCCCTCATGGTTCCTTCACTGCCATGGAAAGAGGTGTTCGGTCTCCATGAAGGTTTCAAGTACTCTGAATACCAGCTTCGGATGGATTTACGGACACAGTAGAAAAGAATGACCGTGGGTATATTTCAAAATGCCTTGTCTAAGTTTATCTCTGGAGAAGGAGATAAAAAGGGGGATTTGTAGAGTTATATTTGTATTTATTCATGTTAGCAAACTATGGATAAGCTTAAAATGGGAATAATTTGGGTAAAACTGTGAGCTGCATTTGGGGCCTGTTGACATGTGTTTTTGAGGACAAAGGAAGATGGGGGAAGGTGAGAGCATGTCCTGATTTGCATTCAACTTAGATCTAGCTACAGTGGTTTGTGATATTAAGAGAGGTCCCTTGGGTTTCTCTGGTGCTTATCAACAGTAGCAGTTAAGTGAATACTGTTCAAACAATACCTGTGTTTGTGTTTTATATTGATTTCTCTGTTTTATCCTTTCATAAATGTAAGGACTACAAATGGCTATAAACATTCTGGGCTGGTTGGAGTAAACAGGGTTTTATGGCTCTGTGGGGGAGGTGTAGGTATGCAGGCCTTGAGACCTTTTGTTGTAAAGTGAGCCTGTTTGGTTTCCTGCTGCGTTTCCTGCTGCGTTTCCTGCTGCGTTGCGTCTCCCAATGAGATGACCTGAAAAGATGACCAGCTGACCTAACACCAAACGCCTCCTTCTTACTCTGGTATATATCCGGTGGATCCCTGGCGTTCGGCCTCTTCTTCACATGCTGCTCTCGGGTGAAAGTAGCTCTGCAGTATGCGGACTAGAGCAGGAGTAAGCCGGCATTACTCCTTAAGCATTGCAATATAACTGTAATATATCATGTTGTATTGTAATGATTGTATTGCATTGTCATATTGCCATTAAAGTAGATTATTGTTAACGGTTACTTTGTAGATATGGATTCCTTCCTGTATTATAACCAGCTTCATAGGAACGCGCGGAGATTTGAAAAGCGGACCAGTTATCCCTCCAAATCTCCAACACTAGGTACTAACATGCGCTAGGCTAAAACATTCTACGTGACACAAAGACATTGGATTAACCTTGAGCGGCGTTTTTATTCCGTTGAACACAACTTTTGATCACAAATCAAAAAAGGTAAGACGTAATTATTGTAAGATTTTTGAAACCAGATGTTGTTTACATTCTCTTTTCTGGCTGATAGCTCCAGGAATTCGGGTTCGTACAGTGATGACATTACATATGTGGAATCTGTGGAGTCTCAGCTTTAATCGAATATCTTGTTTATGCAGTTACGATAAGTAATAAGGGCATGTCTACCGTGAGTGCTGTGCAAAAGTCCGTTAGCATTAGTTAGCATTTTTTCGCTCCATGCTAATTAAAAGGCTTGGTATTACTCTTGTGTTTCTTTTAGCTAAAAATGGTTCATATTGTCAGTTAGCTGAGTTTCTTACCGTTAAAAGGGTATGAAACATTAATAGTTTCATAAATGTTAAGAAGCCCTGAGACATAGTCTCGTAAAAAAACGGTGGGAGGGGTCCACTGGGGGGACCCTCGGGCTTAAGAGACTGCAGTCTAAGATAATACACTTTTAAATATAAAGTAGTGAGTTCTCCTTTTGAAATGCTGCATGTTTCTCTTGAGTTATATCTCTTGAGCTGAGTTTAGCAGTTTATAACGAGCCGGCTGACGCATCTGTCTTTAGCCGGTCTCATCTTCTTCTTCATCAGAATTTCAGTCTGAAGATCATCAGAGTTTCAGGAGCTCAAACACTCATCTTCATCGCTCCAAACCTTCCTGTTGATATAATAAAAATGTCTGCTGCGAATCTTGGTCCCTGTTACGGTTGCTGTTTATCTGCTCCTTAATCTGCTGGGATTGTTTGCAGCTGTGTGCGTGTGTGTGATTATGCAAATGAGCTGTGTGGTTGCCCCAACATCATTAGCTGCCCATCCTCTGGTCCGCCTCTGAAGATGGGGATTGGATTGACGTCGTCCAATCGCAGCGCACAGCCGGTGCACACCTGCTGGGGAGGAGTACAAAGGCTGCGGACTATCACCACTCTGGAGGCTCTGTATTGTGGGACAGACGCCTCTCGCTACTTACTCTCGTTCTGTGGTTAACTTGTGTGGTCTGTGTCAGGTAGTGTGATATTGTGTGTTAGTAGTGCCTAGAGTAGCTTAGTTAGAGGTTAGACTAGTTGATATAGTGTTTAGAGTAGCTTAGGTTTTTGTGACTGTGCCTTTAGTTTAGCTGTGTGTTTTGGATACATTCCCTGTGTTAGTCTGTACCACTTGTAAAGTGAGGTTTTGTTTAGTTCTTATTTAGTGTGAGTGTTATTTATTTGTATGTACACAGACTCCTTTTTAAGAGTCCTCCCTTTGTTTGGTTATTTGTCAACCTGTGCCCTTTTGGCCCTTTTGTTTGTTCAGGCTGCACGCCTGCCATTTTTTTTACCGCTGCTATTATAAATAAATCACTTATAATTATACCAATACCAATCTGGTCGTGTCGCTTCCCTTTGGTTCCCCTAGCCCAATAGGGAGCGTAACAGTCCCTGTGAGGATGAGTTAAGATAACAAAATAATGGTTTTATGGTCCTTAAAATCTGTGTTTTCCCTCTTTGTTATTTTCTGGAAATTCCCAATATCAATTCCATGTGTTGTATGTCCTCCCTGGCATACAGGTCTACTCTGTAACATCCCATTCAATTTTCATCCTTTCAGTCATTTGAGCGAATATTGGATTTAATTAAAACAATTATGATCACAACTTCTCCTCAATCATATTCAATTTAAAGGCCTTATTAAAATATGTCAAAAACAATTTTGAGTAAAAGTAAATGTTTTGATCAGTTAAAACTAACCAACTGAACTTTTTTTCATTTCTATTTGATTAATCTGTGCATTGGAAAAACTAAAAATAACATAGACAGAGAAATAATGAATAAAACTAATCGTACTGACAGAAAAACTAGAATATTGACGATAGCATTGACGATAATGTACTGAACAGTTCATATATATGTAAATGTTGAGCATGTATTATGCTTCGATGAACATGTTCATGAGGTACATTTCACATATTATATCGTACATAAATCTACTGTTACATTTTAGAAAAGGAGTTTGATTCAGTATGTTTGTTCGGGGTGAACTGTGCAGGATTGAAACAGAAAGCAGCTGGAGGAGCCACAGAGGAGATTACTGTGAATAAGTGACAGATGAGGGGCTGAATGATTTATTTGAATGATGTGGAGACGTTCCTCCCATTGTCAGTCCTGATAAACCCTGCAGTCTGGTACTAATTACCCATAATTCTCCTCCTCAGGGTCAAAGAGATGTTGGAGGATCCTTAACGGTCCTGTTCTGTCAGGAGGAAAGCCACAGGGGTGGGACACATATGAAGATCAGCACAAGTTCAACCAGGATACATTATATACATATTTCCTTCTTACTTCACTTCCCCTCCAATCAGTGATGGGGGGCATCACCCCCAGCTGAACCTATCACTTCATCTCTAATCCCACACGCCTATCATAGTGCATTGCTAAACCTTTAAATCTGCTCTCTCCCCTCCTGACAGCTGTCATTCAGGCGACTCGACGCAGCCCTCCCCCTTCCACCTCCCATCCCTCCCAATCCAGGGTCAAGCTGAAACCACTTCAGACCTCCATCAATCCCTTCAGACCTCCATCAATCCCTTCAGACTTCCATCAATCCCTTCACACCTCCACCAATCCCTTCATAACTCCATCAATCCCTTCAGACCTCCATCAATCCCTTCAGACCTCCATCAATCCCTTCAGAACTCCATCAATCCCTTCAGACCTCCATCAATCCCTTCAGAACTCCATCAATCCCTTCAGAACTCCATCAATCCCTTCAGACCTCCATCAATCCCTTCAGACCTCCATCAATCCCTTCAGACCTCCATCAATCCCTTCAGACCTCCATCAATCCCTTGAGACCTCCATCAATCCCTTCAGACATCCATCAATCCCTTCAGAACTCCATCAATCCCTTCAGAACTCCATCAATCCCTTCAGACATCCATCAATCCCTTCAGACCTCCATCAATCCCTTCAGAACTCCATCAATCCCTTCAGAACTCCATCAATCCCTTCAGAACTCTATCAATCCCTTCAGACATCCATCAATCCCTTCAGACCTCCATCAATCCCTTCAGAACTCCATCAATCCCTTCAGAACTCCATCAATCCCTTCAGACCTCCATCAATCCCTTCAGACCTCCATCAATCCCTTCAGAACTCCATCAATCTCTTCAGAACAAAGTAATCAAAGTAAATGTAACAACTACTACAGTGCAACAAAACAGGAATATTAAATGTGGTCTCTTAAACATAAGATCTCTAGCATCTAAAGCAATATTGGTAAATGATTTAATATCAGATTATAATATTGATATATGCTGTCTCACTGAAACTTGGTTGAGACATGAAGAATATGTCAGCATAAATGAGGCCACTCCACCCAGCCATATCAATACTCATATTGCCCGAGGCACGGGCCGAGGAGGTGGAGTTGCAGCAATCTTTGACTCAAGTTTACTTATCAATACTAAAGCAAAATTAAATTATACCTCCTTTGAAAGTCTCGTTTTTAGTCTTACGCATCCGACCTGGAAAACTTTGCAGCCAATCTTATTTGTTACAGTGTACCGTGCACCAGGTCCTTATTCAGAATTCTTATCTGAATTCTCTGAGTTTTTATCAACTTTGGTTCTTAAAACAGATAAAGTAATTATCGTAGGTGACTTTAATATTCATGTTGACGATGATAAAAATAGGCTTACTGTTGCATTTAACTCTATATTAGATTCTGTTGGTTTTTGTCAGAGTGTAAATAAACCAACCCACTGCTATAATCACACTCTCGACCTTGTTCTGACTTATGGTATTGAAATTGAGCAACTATTAGTCGAACCGCATAATCCTGCTTTATCCGACCATTTCTTAGTAACTTTTGAAGTACTGTTACGAGACTACAAAGCATTAGTCAAAAGCTCCTGCAGCAGAAACCTATCTGTTAGTGCTATAGCCAAATTTAAGGAAGAGATTCCACCAATACTTAACTCGATAGCATGTCTGCATGTAAGGGAGGAAACTTATACAAAATGTACACCACCCCAAATTGATCATGTTGTTGATAGTGCTACAGATGCGCTGCGAATAAAATTAGACTCTGTTGCTCCTTTGAAAAAGAAGAAAATAAAACAACATAGACTAGCTCCATGGCATAATGCCGAAACCCGCAAAATAAAGCAAAAGTCGAGACAACTTGAAAGGATATGGCGTTCTACTAAACTTGAAGAATCTCGTTTAATTTGGCATATTACTCTCAATGAATATAAGAAAGCATTGCGTAAAGCGAGAGCAGCTTACTACTCTTCATTAATAGATGAGAATAAGAATAATGCAAGATTTCTTTTCAGCACTGTAGCCAGGCTGACAGAGAGCCACAGCTCGATTGAGCCTTCTATTCCCATAGCACTCAGTAGTAATGATTTTATGTGCTTTTTTAACGATAAAATTGTTACTCTTAGAAACAAAATTAATGACCTCTTGCCTTTGACCCGTATAGTGTTATCAACAGCTCCCGGAAACGTAAGTTCTAATATTACACTAGATAGTAAACTAGAATGCTTTTCAGCCATAAACCTTGAACAATTAAATTCAATGATTCTCTCTTCTAAACCATCAACGTGCATGTTAGACCCAATTCCAACTAAGCTGTTGAAGGAAGTTTTTCCATTAATTAGCACTTATTTATTAAATATTATGAATATGTCTTTATTATCAGGCTATGTTCCACAATCATTCAAAGTAGCAGTGATAAAACCGCTTCTTAAAAAGCACAACCTCGATCCAGAGGTTTTAGCCAACTATAGACCTATTTCTAATCTTCCGTTCCTCTCAAAAATTCTTGAGAAAGCGGTCGCAAAACAGTTGTGTGATTACTTAAAAAACAATGATTTATTTGAAGCTTTTCAGTCTGGCTTTAGAACACATCATAGCACAGAGACAGCTCTGGTTAAAGTCACAAATGACATTCTAATAGCCTCTGACAAGGGACGTGTCTCTATTCTTGTTTTGCTCGATCTCAGTGCTGCATTTGATACTATCGACCATGATATCTTATTGCAAAGACTAGAGCACTTAGTTGGCATACAGGGAACTGCTTTAGACTGGTTTAGGTCCTATCTATCTGAACGCTCTCAGTTTGTACGTGTCAATGATGAATCTTCCACGCAAACCAAAGTTAGCCATGGAGTGCCACAGGGCTCAGTGCTCGGACCTATTTTGTTCACATTATATATGCTTCCGTTAGGCAATATTATAAGGAATCATTCTGTAAACTTTCATTGTTATGCGGATGATACTCAACTATATTTATCAATCAAGCCTGATGAAATTAATCATCTAAATACAATTCAAGACTGCCTTAAAGACTTAAAAACGTGGATGACCTTAAACTTTTTGATGTTAAACACGACCAAAACTGAAGTTATTGTACTTGGCCCGAAGAATCTACGAAACAAATTATCTAAGGATATACTAACTATGGATGGCATTAATTTGGCCTCCAGTGAGACTGTAAGGAATCTTGGTGTTATATTTGATCAGGATTTATCCTTTAACGCCCACATAAAATCAATTTCAAGGACCGCCTACTTCCATCTACGTAACATTGCAAAAATCAGGCATATCTTGCCTCAAAACGATGCAGAGAAACTAGTCCATGCATTTGTTACTTCAAGGCTGGATTATTGTAACTCTTTATTATCAGGGTGTACCAAGAAGTCAGTCAAGTCGCTTCAGCTGATTCAAAATGCTGCGGCTCGTGTACTAACCAGAGTTAGGAAAAGGGACCACATTACTCCTGTTCTGGCTGCCTTACACTGGCTCCCTATAGAACACAGGATAGAATTTAAAATTCTTCTTCTCGCCTACAAAGCCCTTAATGGGCAGAAACCATCTTACCTTAAATAACTCATTATACCCTACTGTCCTACTAGGGCATTGCGTTCCAAGAATGTAGGGTTGTTGGTTGTTCCTAGAGTCTCTAAAAGTACAATGGGAGCCAGAGCCTTTTCTTATCAAGCTCCACATTTGTGGAATCAGCTTCCAGTTTGTGTTCGGGCGGCAGACACCCTATCCGTTTTTAAGAGTGCACTTAAGACCTTCCTTTTTGATAAAGCTTATAGTTAGGGCTGATTAGATCCAGCCCCTAGTTTTGCTGATATAGGCTTAGTTTGTCGGGGGACATCTTACTTCTTCCTTCTCTCTGTCTATACCTGTGTACTCTCATGTTCCGATTAACCCAGCTTCCCCAAATGTCTTTCTTTTTGGTGTCTATATACGCCGGGATCTGGAGTCATGGATGATCCTGCGCTCCTCTGTCCTGGATCGCGAGCCCTGGATCTTGAGTCGTGGCTGTGGTCCTGGATCATAGGTCCTGGATGGATATCCTCGTGGATTCATCTTCCTATTATACACACATGCATTTCCAAACATTTGGACTACCTATGTTGCAAATGTATTATCTTTTCAATTTACACACGGCATCTATTGCACGTCTGTCCGTCCTGGGAGAGGGATCCCTCCTCTGTTGCTCTCCCTGAGGTTTCTCCCATTTTTCCCTTTAAACTGTGGGTTTTCTCTGGAAGTTTTTCCTTGTACGATGTGAGGGTCTAAGGACAGAGGGTGTTGTATTGTCATACTGATATTTTGTACAAACTGTAAAGTCCACTGAGACAAATGTAACATTTGTGATATTGGGCTATATAAATAAACATTGATTGATTGATTGAGAACTCGATCAATCCCTTCAGAATTCCATCAATCCCTTCAGACCTCCATCAATCCCTTCAGAACTCCATAAATCCCTTCAGAACTCCATCAATCACTTCAGAACTCCATCAATCCCTTCAGAACTCCATCAATCCCTTCAGAACTCCATCAATCCCTTCAGACATCCATCAATCCCTTCAGACCTCCATCAATCCCTTCAGAACTCCATCAATCCCTTCAGAACTCCATCAATCCCTTCAGAACTCTATCAATCCCTTCAGACATCCATCAATCCCTTCAGACCTCCATCAATCCCTTCAGAACTCCATCAATCCCTTCAGAACTCCATCTATCCCTTCAGACCTCCACCAATCCCTTCAGAACTCCATCAATCCCTTCAGAACTCCATCAATCTCTTCAGAACTCCATCAATCCCTTCAGAATTCCATCAATCCCTTCAGACCTCCATCAATCCCTTCAGAACTCCATCAATCCCTTCAGACCTCCATCAATCCCTTCAGACCTCCATCAATCCCTTCAGAACTCCATCAATCCCTTCAGAACTCCATCAATCCCTTCATAACTCCATCAATCCCTTCAGACCTCCATCAATCCCTTCAGACCTCCATCAATCCCTTCTGATCTCCCTTCAGAACTCCATCAATCCCTTCAGAACTCCATCAATCCCTTCAGACCTCCATCAATCCCTTCAGACATCCATCAATCCCTTCAGAACTCCATCAATCCCTTCAGAACTCCATCAATCCCTTCATAACTCCATCAATCCCTTCAGACCTCCATCAATCCCTTCAGAACTCCATCAATCCCTTCAGAACTCCATCAATCCCTTCAGACCTCCATCAATCCCTTCAGACCTCCATCAATCCCTTCAGAACTCCATCAATCCCTTCAGATCTCCCTTCAGAACTCCATCAATCCCTTCAGACCTCCATCAATCCCTTCAGACCTCCATCATTCCCTTCAGAACTCCATCAATCCCTTCACAACTCCATCAATCCCTTCAGACCTCCATCAATCCCTTCAGACCTCCATCAATCCCTTCAGACCTCCATCAATCCCTTCAGACCTCCAACAATCCCTTCAGACCTCCATCAATCCCTTCAAAATGCAATCAATCTCTTCAGACCTCCATCAATCCCTTCAGACCTCCATCAATCCCTTCAGAACTCCATCAATCCCTTCAGACCTCCATCAATCCCATCAGACCTCCATCAATCCCTTCAGACCTCCATCAATCCCTTCAGACCTCCATCTATCCTCTTCAGAAAGAAAACAATATCTCTCCGGATTGAAATGCTGCCATGTGTCCACAGAAAGAGAAAACCAGGGTCCTCTGACCCGGTGGGGGTCGCTGTGATTTATCTCTGAGGACATAAACTCAGGGCCAGTGTTTGGCGGTTAACAGATTAAAGTAACGTGTTACAGTAATCAGATTACATTTGACTGTAATGCAGTAATGTAATGCGTTAATATGGGGGAACTCAAGTCCCTCTTAAGCTCCATACAAACCAAGCCGATTTTCGGGAGGCTATCGGTAAAAGGCCGTTTGGCGGTTCAGCTTAGCGAATCAGTGCATGAGAAGCGAAACGGAAGTGAGGGACCCAAACAAACTATTACGAAGGCAAATCTGAGATTTCCTTTAACTCCAGCTCTCGACACAGGTTCCGGAAAGCCCCGTGAGCTTCTCGCTGGAGAGTGAAATGTAACACATGCTATTTGTTGTTTGTTTATATCACGCAGTCTGTTCTTCTGTCTTCCGGTTGTTGCCTCTTTTGAATGACGAATACACACTACCGACGCCTGCTGGTAGGGAGAGTTATTGCCACGCATGCGCAGTTCGTACTTGCAACTTGGCCGTCGGCTGGAGTCTTTGCGGTGTGTTCCAGAGCGAAACAAGGCTAAGAGACGTGAGACGTGAAACGTGAGACGTGAGGCGACGCGTCCCGACGTTCCGTCTTGACGTGTTCTTTGGTGTTCTTTGGTGTTCTTCGGTGTTCTTCGGTGTTCTTTGGTGTCAGTTTGGTGTGTAAGAGGCTTTAAAGGACAGAGAACAAAACACTCTGGGTCAATGTGATGCTCTTATATCCCCTAATTTAAATTGTTTTACAATGGTGCCAGTTTTTATGCTTTATAAAAGTTTATTTTATTTTTCAATTCAAGATTCAAGCGTTTTATTATCAGCAGCTACTGTTTAGTTATGGAAATGAAAAACGTAGGTCCCGAGCTCCTCCAACTCCAACAGTGCAACACGTTATATAAAGGACATAGGACAACAAAATAACAACAATAATAATAATAATAATACTAAAATAAAAATAGTGCAAAGGAAACAGAGTAGGATATATTTGAATAAAATAGTGCAGGTGAAAGAAACATAATGTAAGGTTAAATATTGTGCAGTGAAATACAATTAAATACTTTTTGATCCAGTGCTAATACATTAAATACATTCTAAGGTTTGCATATTTGATTTGTGTTTAACGACAGCTGTATTCGTCTGGTTTGTGTTGTAACTTTGTTCATGCTGCCTTCTCGGCCAGGTCGCTGTTGAAAAATAGATTTTAATCTCAATGGGACTTTTACCTGGTTAACTAAAGTTGTATATACATTGGTGCTAAGCACCAATTGATCTTGTATCTTGCGTCACTTCAAGGTCTTCAACTCTCTGCATAACGGGAGGACAGAAAAATAAATGGAACGTCCCTTTTTCGCTCGCGCTACACTCAGAGTTCACTGAAGAGGAGACGGAGCAGTGAAGTGAAGATAAACATTGTCAGTGTTATCGTTCAGAAACATATTGAACAACATACAGGTGATGGGGGGCGCCATCAGACATGAACACTTCTCAACCTGGACCAGGGTTCTGAGGTTCAGACAAAGAGCAGGACAGTATTCTCCTAAAGAAGGATTTGTGCTGATGAGGGTGAACTTTATATTTTTATTTGTCACAGAGTATTTCAAAAGTAATGCAACTAGTAGTGTAACTACTTACTTTCAGCAGTGAGTAATATAGTAAAGTAAGGCATCACTACCCCAAACTGTCTGTAGAGGAATGAGAGGTTTGTAAATCAGGAGGTGAGGAAGAGCATGTGAGACTAACTGAAGGATAACTCTGATTGTCTCCACATGTAGTTTGGGTGGTGCTCCATAAATATTCAGTATCTGTGACCGCAGTTATGAAACACAGTGAGAGAGCTGGCAGGAAATAATGATTGTGGCTGTTTGCTGAACCTCAGATTTATGATTCATATCTCCACACATTTCACAATCAATCTTAATGACACCAAATAGAGATAAATACATTCATCATTGTAACGACGAGACGCCGTTACTAGAGCTCACGTTGACATGTTGATATAATCATTGTACTTTATAGGGTATATTGAAACAGAATTGGCACACGATTTAAACAACACACTTTATTAATGTATAAATATGTTTATTGACAATTGATTGAATTGCATTGTTGTGTGGGTGAGTGTCGTGCAGCGCGGACGCCGGGCCGTTCCTGTTCGCCGTTCGCCTGAGTAAAGAAATGGATACGGTTTAAAATGCACATATTCATACATTGCTAACAGTACGGGTAGCGAGGATTGTTCATGAAGTAAACGTGAGAAGTAGTGATTGGTTGTGTGATGATTAAACTTACCTCTGTCTGTTCTCTCTCCCAGGGTGTTCGGGCAAAAGAGTTCCCCCGGGCCCGCACACCTCTAAATATAGTTCCGGGAGGGAAACGGCAAGTGGTAGTCTCCAGGGGGGAGTTCGACATTTTTGCACATATATATTTGTATGTAATGTATATTGTCATATTATTCATGTGTATATTATTGGTAAAGTGGTGGGGAAATATTTAGTAAATGTGTATATAGTTGTAGTAAATCGTTTGCTGAGATAAAGATAATGGTATGTGCCAGCAAATGAAGATCTGAGGCCTCCTATAAAAGGCAGTCAGTGTTGTTGAGAAGGGGTTGTATACTGTGTGGGTGGTGGAGAGCAGCCATGTGGTCACCGTGGATGGACAAATAAAACAATTTTCTGTGGAAATACATCACCCTGCCTGCTTCTCCTATTTTTCCCCCATGGCCGCTCGGGCATTCTAACAATCATCCACATTCCTAATGTTCAATACATGATTTCAAAAGTTACTTTATAGTAATCTCTTTAAAGAGCAACTTGCACTACATTTATGCTTAACCTTGCCTGAAAATTACAATGAAAAAAGTTAATGCAGGATTATATATGTTAGGGAAAGGAGCCGCTTTGAGCTCTGCTACTAAAAACTGTTTTTTTTTAACGTCAAACGCGTCATATTACGTCACATGGGGGAGCAACATTCTCAGACTCGTTCTCTGCCCAATCCGCGGTAGTAGTTTGTAGTTGGTTTGTAGTTGGTTTGAGCGGTTGTGATTTAGTGAGCTGGTATTTTTTGGGTATCTGTAATCATAGTGAGCTGGAGTTTGTGCAGGTTGCACAAACTCCAGCCTGTCAGGACATCGAGTCCACAGTTTCCCTCACGGGAAAAGGACCGGAGCTAGCTTTCGTTCCTGGGTACGTTGTGCATCCACCTCCCTGCAGCACATACTCTCCACAGCAGAAGCCTATCAAACAAAACGTTTATCAGGAAACCGTATTCCATCCCTCTCTCCCCTTCGTTCCTCTCTCTCTCCCTTCGTTCCTCTCTCTCTTTTACATTACATTACATTGCATTTGGCTGACGCTTTTATCCAAAGCGACTTACAATAAGTACATTCGACCAGGAAGACACAACCTTGAAGAAAACAGAATCATATAAGTACATCAGGTTTCATAGAGCCAAACATTTCAAGTGCTACTCAACTGGCTTTAGGTAAGCCAGTCCTTTATTAGTATATAAGTGCTTTGTTAATAGTTCTATCGCTCGAAGTGGAGTCGAAAGAGATGAGTTTTCAGTCTGGAAGGTGTGTAAGCTATCTGCCGTCCTGATGTCAATGGGGAGCTCATTCCACCATCTTGGAGCCAGGACAGCAAACCCACGTGTTTTCGCCGATGGGAACTTGTGTCCCCCTCGCAGCGAGGGCGCAACGAGTCGTTTGGCTGATGCAGAGCGTAGTGCACGCGCTGGGGTGTACGGTTTAACCATGTCCTGGATGTACGAAGGGCCAGATCCATTCGCAGCATGGTAAGCAAGTACCAGTGTCTCTCTCCCTTCGTTCCTCTCTCTCTCCCCCCTTCGTTCCTCTCTCTCTCCCCCCTTCGTTTCTCTCTCTCCCCCTTCGTTCCTCTCTCTCTCCCCCCTTCGTTCCTCTCTCTCCCCCCTTCGCTCCTCTCTCTCCCCCCTTCGCTCCTCTCTCTCCCCCCTTTGCTCCTCTCTCTCTCCCCCCTTCGCTCCTCTCTCTCCCCCCTTCGCTCCTCTCTCTCCCCCCCCCCTCTCTCTCTCCCCCCTTCGCTCCTCTCTCTCCCCCTTTGTTCCTCTCTCTCTCCCCCCTTCGCTCCTCTCTCTCACCCCCTTCGTTCCTCTCTCTCCCCCTTCGTTCCTCTCTCTCTCCCCCCTTCGTTCCTCTCTCTCCCCCTTCGTTCCTCTCTCTCTCCCCCCTTCGTTCCTCTCTCTCCCCCCCTTCGCTCCTCTCTCTCCCCCCTTCGCTCCTCTCTCTCCCCCCCTTCGCTCCTCTCTCTCCCCCCCCCCCCCTCTCTCTCTCTCCCCTCCGGTACAGCACCGTAACGTACTGTGGAGCTGCATTAGGTAACGCGAGATACGGCTGATACTTGCGCATTAGTTTCTGTTATGGATCAGTATCAACAGTCCTGTCAGTAACGTTACTATATTATCAATACTACTTTAGTTATAGCCTGATATATGATAGCTAACTTTACAATGTTGTGATGTGACTGACGTTAGCTAACATTAACTGTAGCTAACGCCGGTCACTCACCAAGACAGCTGCCCTGTTCTCTCCACTGGTTCTCCTCACACCACAGCTCCATTTCTCTCCGATGGCCGTTATTCCTTCTAATCCTTGGCTGCTCCTGGTCTCTTGGACGCTCATAATTATAATCATATGCATTCGAATATATATGTTCAACCTCTTCTGTGTCAAAACTAGCATTGTGATCCATTTTTATTCATACGTTAGACCGGCCGCTCTCCCCCATGTTACGTCACACGCGGGAGGTCACGTGGGGAGGCTTTTTTTAATGCGGAAGTAAAAATGTCTTCCAAAAACGACGCCAGATGTCACTGTAGTCTATATTTCTGTATATGTTTTTGAAGATCTAGTGTATTCATCATTTTCCTACACATTTATTCACTGGTGTCTCTAACCTGCAAGTTGCTCTTTAAAACTATTTGAAAGGCTTTTAGAAAATAAGAAAACTTTAGTTTTGTGAAACTCAAGTTTGAATCAAAAGGAATTGTAAGTGTTCGGAGCTATCGTACGCCAAAAGTGTGTGTGTGTGTTTGTGTGTGTGAGAGTGTGTGTGTGTGTGTTCGTGTGTGTGTGTGTGTGTTCGTGTGTGTGTGTGTTTGTGTGTGTGTGTTCGTGTGTGTGAGTGTTTGTGTGTGTGTGTTCATGTGTGTGTGTGTTTGTGTGTGTGATAGTGTGTGTGTGTGTCAGAGTGTGTGTGTGTGTGGTCGTGTGCGTGTTCATGTGTTTGTGTGTGTGTGTGTGTGTGTGTTTGTGTGTGTGTGTGAGTGTGAGTGAGTGTGTTGCAGAAGTGACAGAGTGTGTGTTGCAGCAGTGACAGAGTGTGTGTGTGTTTGTGTGTGTGTGTGTGTGTGTGTGTGTGTGTGTGTGAGTGTGAGTGAGTGTGTTGCAGCAGTGACTGAGTGTGTGCTGCAGCAGTGACAGAGTGTGTGTTGCAGCAGTGACTGAGTGTGTGTTGCAGCAGTGACAGAGTGTGTGTTGCAGCAGTGACAGAGTGTGTGTGTGTTTGTGTGTGCGTGTGTGTGTGTGTGTGTGTGTTTGAGTGTGAGTGAGTGTGTTGCAGCAGTGACTGAGTGTGTGCTGCAGCAGTGACAGAGTGTGTGTTGCAGCAGTGACTGAGTGTGTGTTGCAGCAGTGACAGAGTGTGTGTTGCAGCAGTGACAGAGTGTGTGTTGCAGCAGTGACAGAGTGTGTGTTGCAGCAGTGACTGAGTGTGTGTTGCAGCAGTGACAGAGTGTGTGTTGCAGCAGTGACAGAGTGTGTGTTGCAGCAGTGTGTGTGTGTTAGAGCAGTGTGTGTGTGTGTGTTGCAGCAGTGTGTGTGTTGCAGCAGTGTGTGTGTTAGAGCAGTGTGTGTGTTGCAGCAGTTATTGATTACTGTGTGTGTGTGTGTGTGTGTGTGTGTGTGTGTGTGTGTGTGTGTGTGTGTGTGTGTGTGTGTGTTGCAGCCTGTCAGAGTTTGTGCTCATCTGGAGGCGAGCCCTCTGAACTCTGCAGACATTTAATTTGTTTCCTTTATTATCTACATTATGCATGGGCAAGGCAAGTGTATCCATGCAGTAGCTTTCAACACAAGGCCATTCAAAGTGCTTTACAACAATAATAGACATATAAACACATTATAAAATGGCATTTAAAAACATTCATTAAAACACAAAGAGGATACAATAATATAAAACAAACTGATATAGAATAACACAGGTATAAAAGACATGAATAAAGTTAGAGTTATGATTAGTTCAATTAGAATTAAAGTAAGAAAGGTCCTCAGCTTGGATTTAAAAAGACCTGCAGGTTTCTGGGAGTTTGTTCTAGATAATTGGAGCATAATAACTGAACTTCTCCATGTTTAGTTCTGATTCTGGGGACAGAAAGCAGACCAAACGACCTGAGAATTCTGGTTCTGGGAACAGAAAGCAGACCAGAAGACCTGAGAGTTCTGGTTCTGGGGACAGAAAGCAGACCAAAATACCTGAGAATTCTGGTTCTGGGAACAGAAAGCAGACCAGAAGACCTGAGAGTTCTGGTTCTGGGGACAGAAAGTAGACCAGAAGACCTGAGAGTTCCTATTCTGGGGACAGAAAGCAGACCAGAAGACCTGAGAGTTCTGGTTCTGGGGACAGAAAGCAGACCATAAGACCTGAGAGATCTGGTTCTGGGGACAGAAAGCAGACCAGAAGACCTGAGAGTTCTGGTTCTGGGAACAGAAAGCAGACCAGAAGACCTGAGAGATCTGGTTCTGGGGACAGAAAGCAGACCAGAAGACCTGAGAGTTCTGATTCTGGGGACAGAAAGCAGACCAGAAGACCTGAGAGTTCTGATTCTGGGGACAGAAAGCAGACCAGAAGACCTGAGAGTTCTGATTCTGGGGACAGAAAGCAGACCAGAAGACCTGAGAGTTCTGATTCTGGGGACAGAAAGCAGACCAGAAGACCTGAGAGTTCTGATTATGGGGACAGAAAGCAGACCAGAAGACCTGAGAGTTCTGGTTCTGGGGACAGAAAGTAGACCAGAATACCTGAGAGTTCTGATTCTGGGGACAGAAAGCAGACCAGAAGACCTGAGAGTTCTGGTTCTGGGGACAGAAAGTAGACCAGAAGACCTGAGAGTTCTGGTTCTGGGGACAGAAAGCAGACCTGAAGACCTGAGAGTTCTGATTCTGGGGACAGAAAGCAAACCAGAAGACCTGAGAGTTCTGATTCTGGGGACAGAAAGCAGACCAGAAGACCTGAGAGTTCTGATTCTGGGGACAGAAAGCAGACCAGAAGACCTGAGAGTTCTGGTTCTGGGGACAGAAAGCAGACCCAGAAGACCTGAGAGTTCTGGTTCTGGGGACAGAAAGTAGACCAGAAGACATTACATTACATTACATTACATTGCATTTAGCTGACGCTTTTGTCCAAAGCGACTTACAATAAGTACATTCGACCAGGAAGACACAACCTTGAAGAAAACAGAATCATATAAGTATATCAGGTTTCATAGAGCCAAACATTTCAAGTGCTACTCAACTGGCTTTAGGTAATCGAGTCCTTTATTAGTATAAAAGTGCTTCGTTAATCGTTCTAACGCTCGAAGTGGAGTCGAAAGAGATGAGTTTTCAGTTTGCGCCGGAAGATGTGCAAGCTATCTGCCGTCCTGATGTCAATGGGGAGCTCATTCCACCATCTTGGAGCCAGGATAGCAAACCCACGTGTTTTCGCCGATGGGAACTTGGGTCCCCCTCGCAGCGACCTGAGAGTTCTGGTTCTGGGGACAGAAAGCAGACCAGAATACCTGAGAGTTCTGGTTCTGGGGACAGAAAGTAGACCAGAAGACCTGAGAGTTCTGGTTCTGGGGACAGAAAGTAGACCAGAAGACCTGAGAGTTCTGACTCATTAAAAGAAGGACAAGGAAAGAATAAAAGAAAAGGCCTATAAACAACACATTATGTAATGACTCAAGACAATTTTCACATAATTATGTAATAAAACCCACATTTTGTAATAATCTGCTGCATTCTGTAATAAACAGCCTGAACGCAATATAAAATACATTTCACTGCATTTTGTAATAAATTATTAAATGTTGCAATGGTTATTACAAATGCGTGAGTTGCCCTTTTAAAAAACTGTAATATTCATTATGTAACCATAACCCAACTGTAAATATATCCCAAAATGTATGTTGATATACATGTTGGCTAATGAATATGGTAACACTTGATCTAGTTTTGGCCAATGAAAGATATTCTACTGAAATATTTTTTAATTAATTATGAGTAAGGATGATTCATGGTTTAATAAATAAATAAACACTTGTAATGTTATTGTTTGCAACTCATTTTGTAATAACCACTGCAATATGAAATAATATATATCAAAATGTGGCTCCATGTATTACATAGTTGCATTGAACTTGTTTACTACATAATGGGCAAATTATTACAAAAGGAGGTGTTATTACATAATGAAGGGAAAATGCATTACATTTTGTATAGGTATAGTTAATAAATGATGCATTGTTATTTCATACAGGGCCAAAAAGAGCAGTATGTTATCCTATTTAACAATCATGTTTTTTGTTTCACCTGGTGACAACTTTAAACATGAGCTCATTAAAACAAGGTCTGGAACAGGGCCAAAACAACTGTCTTGTACCCTATTTAATCGTCCATCTTGTTTTTTTGCTTCTAACTCACAAATTCTTGTGTTAATGGATGTTCTTATATCTGATGTCTTGGTCCCTGGATGGTAGTTTACTACAGCATCTGTGGAACAGAACAATTACAAATAATTAGAAGTTCACAAAAGACAGCAGGAATTATAACAATATCCATAATATCTATATTAAAGCATGAGCTGGCTTGGTGAATAATGTGGGAATGCAAATAGTGGAAGAATAGGCTTTGTACATTTTCGTCTGAGTGTGGCATTACTGGTTGGTTTATGTTATGGAATTTGGACGAAGCATCTGCATCTGTAACAGTTCTGTTTAAAACTTTTTTAAATGTAATTGCATTCATCTTTAAAGGTGGGGTAGGTAAGTTTGAGAAACCGGCTCGAGATACACTTTTTGTTATATTCCATGGAATGCTCTTACCATCACGATAGCAATGAATATCTTAAAAAATGTCATGTGTGGAAGCCGTGGTACTGTAAAAAGCACGACCAATCATTTTAGCTGGCCCGGCTAAAATAACTGGATGGCCTACATGCCTGTCAGCCTTCCATCTGTGCACAAACTTATCTCGTGCCCTCATTGGTCATGTGCGCGTTCGTGTGTGTTGGAGGAGGGGCTCTGTAAGGAAGTGGCAGATTTTTTCCGGCTGTGTATTTTCAAATTCTAGCGCACTCGAGCTGGTTTCTCCAAAATTACCTACCCCACCTTTTAAAGACTACTTTTATTGAATGAGAGATTTAAGTAGCACAATGAGCCTGGGGTGGTGGGAACGGAGAACTGGGCCTCGGCATCGGCAGGAGTTGTAGTCGCCTATGAGTATTAGAATTTAGATGAACAAAGGCATAGAAAAACCCCAAAATATTTACTGACACAAAGCTACAACCCTCGATTTTGTAAGTAGTAGTAGTAAATACATACGTATATACAATATACAACAATACGCATAGTGCAATTAGCAGTACCAGTAATAAAATAACTGAATAAATAACTAAGCTGAATAGTGAATAAAGTGATATGTGAAAACTTTCAAAATGACAGTGAAATTAAATGACAGTGCGTTCCTCACCACTGCGATCTGGCTTCTCTGTCCTCTTGACTTGTGGTTCTGCAAGCTTAGTTCGACCTATGAATTTCAACAATGCTCCTGTAAAATATATAGTTATAGTATTATGGGTCAACATTAAAATAACATACATTGGAGAGTAACATGTGAAATTCCATTGATTGTATGCTACATATTATCCACCCAATTGTTAGCAGGGGCAATAACAACTAAAATGTGAACTAACTTGAATGCATTAGTCCACAACACATAGCCTGACTCAGGGGTACTCAAATACAAATCTTAAAGGACCAAAGACATTTTTCAATAAAGCAAAGGTCCGTTTATTACGATCATTCAAACTTTTAAACAATTGCAACAAGATTCTTAACACGAGGTTGCAAAAACAAAAATAATCTGGATGCAGCAGTTTTCATTGTTGTTGTGTCTGTGCTTGACCCCTCAGAGTCGCAGTGTAAGAGCTGCAGTTATGAATAAAGGCAGCTGCACCCTCTTTCATTCAGCATTCCCATTATTGCTTTATAAATGTCTTGCCCCCTTGTGTGTCCACTGAGGTTCGTCAGGCCCAACACATCTTCAACAAACTCCCCCTTTGCCTCATCATAAAAACTCACAAACACCAGCAACTGAGCATTGTCAGTGGTGTAAGTGGGCTCAGACATCTAAGGAAAATGCACTGTGCATTTTTTTTCCATCACAAAGCTGATTAATCAAATCACCAGCCAGTATTTATGTTCTTCTGGTTGCTGTGGAATCTGAGAGCGGGATTTGCTTTATTTTACCTGTTATTTCCTCTTTTTGTTTGCCTTCAAACATGGTCTCCATCACTTCAGTTATGCATTCTTTTATACTTCAGTTATTATCCAGCTAATGTCGTTACCTACTGGCCTAGTTAAATCCAAGTGGTTACTGTTTTTTGGCTGGGCAGTGTAGTTCTATTTTGTCCCTACTGACTGCTTTAGCACTGGATATGTCCATCGCGCGCATGCGCCGTACAAGTACCAATAACAACAAAGTCACCTGTGACCCATGTGACACCGGCTATATCAGCCAGTGTCATCAAGGGATCTGTTCCTTTCATCTTCTCGCTGCGCGAGAGTACGGTGGCTATAATATTGTAGCCTACAGCGTTCAGATGGAACGTTTGATTTCTCTGCATCCAGCTGGCTGCGTGCAGCTTTGCGACTGATCTAGTCGGAGCCGCGGGGTTACCCGTCCTCCAGGTGCTGTGGCCGGCTGTGCAGAAAACTTCAACGGACAGGTTGGTGTCGGCTTGGTCGGTGACGGCAGTGTTTCCACTCCCTCTCCCAGCTAAGTTGTCCTGATTTCTGTCTTGGTTGCTACCTGGCTTGTGGGTTGTGCTCTCTCCAAGCAGCGGCTGTCCCACTGGGTTGTTGATACAATCACACATACCTACGGGGCCAGTGGCCGCCCCTGCCATCAGGGGTGAGATGCCACTCTACAAGGAGCGTCTCAACGTCTTGGGCCGCCCTGAGAGGAATGCCCCTGGAGACCATTTGCGCCGCGGCGTCTTGGGCGTCTTCTGGCACATTCTCCAGGTGAGGGAATGCTCCGGTTTTGGGACAAAATTAACATGGGATCACTCCGGTCATTGTACGTACTTCGTCTCACTGGAATATTAACGGTCAGATTGAATCCAACATCGACCCAATTTCACCGGTCAATGACGCGAGAGTTTTGAAAGTGACAAAACACTGTTTCACACATTTAAAAACACTTAAACAATTAAACAATGTTTACCCAGGATTCAGGCACTGTTAGAGCCATTTTACCTTTTGTTATTATTGTCTGAATGTTAGGCTTAATAATAATAATGAATTTATGCAATGTCATGGAAATGTTCAAATGCTTTTATCTGAGGAAATAAGGGAAACTGAGAGAATAGATTGGTATGAACCAAAAATGTCTGCATTCACGAATTTCCTTAAGGATGTGGAAATGTGGAAAAGCTCTCAAATGGATCCTCAGATACTGATTGAACCCCATGACAGTGTTTACAATGCATCAACCAGGAGGAGCTCAAAAGCAGGATCAGCAACTTCTTCTGCTTCCTCAATCCACCTCAAAATGGCCACAGAAAGAGCTGCCCTCCTTGCCCGGGCAGCAGGATTAAAGGAAAAGCATGCACTTGAAATGGAAAAGGCTCAACTGCAAGCTAGATCCGAACGGATAGAAATGGAAGCCAGCCTAGCTGAATCTGATTCAACTACGATCTCCGCTGAATTGTTTAGAAACAAAGAGAGGCGCGTCAAAACCCACAACCCCGATAGAGGTGGCTATTCAATTGTAGACAAGGATCAAGACGCCACCACAGGCACCTTCCCTGGCTTGTAAAATGTGGTGATGCGCCCTGGAGGTATCAGACTATTTAAAACATGTATACCCAGGATTCAATCATTGTTCCTGGCTTGTAAAGTGCTGTGAAGCAGCCTGTTCTCTGTGTGCGCTGCAAGGAGATCTGTGGGTGTGCTCTGTGGCTCTCACAGCCCGCTTCTCTCTGGTTGCTCTCTCCCTGTATTCACAGCACTTTTCGCCAGCTTTCAAACACTTATTGCCGGGTATGAAAGCCTTGTGTATCACCCTGGAGCTCTGCCTAGGTGCCTTTGAGTGTGAGACCCTGCTAACAGCAGTGAACATGCTGCCAGCATTACAAACATATTAATCAGGGGTTTTAACACTTTTTTCCATGAAAATTATTTGTATTCACTATCATGGGGCTATATAAATCAAATTCCGGTTAATTCGGTGCACAATTGTACCTTTTACTATTTAAATGTATTTGTATTATATCTTTTTGGGCTATTAAAGTGACATTTCTGGGTGACTTTGTCAGTTTATGGAGCTTAGCCCACAATTCCCGGAGGTTCCTGGCCTAATTTGGGAGCTCATAGGCGGCCTGCCATGCGCCCCCACCCGTGGAAAGCAGAAAAAAGTAAAGAAAACGGTCAATTATATCTTAAAATAATCAAAAAGGAAGTTTAAAAAAATTCTCGAAAAAACGACAGTGCCAACGGAGGAGGGGCTCCAAAAAGCTCAAGTCTTCGGCGCTTCGGGCGGAAGCCCCGGACACTTTTCCACTCCCCCGCTGCATTTTACAACGGAGAGGGGAATCGAGACCTCCCCTCCTCCGTCAAAAAAATGCATTCATTTTTCAAGCTACAATCCGCACGATATCGGAAACCCAGTTTTTGAAGGACTCAGAAAAAAACCGGGTGTTTCAGATCATGGAGGAATGAATCCGCAACATGAGTGCTTTGGCTCGGATACAATTGTTGCATGGAGACCCCCCAGTATGGTTCTTACCAAACGTTAAGTTTTTGAACTGGTCTCTGGAGGAATGTAAGGGGAGTTGTCAGGGAATTGTGAGACACTATTTTCGGATACAATTTCTCCATTTTCACCCATTTTCTCTGATTCTCCCAAAAGATAAGAGAGTTTTTCTGACTCTGGAGGAATGTAAGGAGAGTTGTCAGGGGACTCTAACCGCCTTATGGGACACTATTTTCGGATACTGTTTTTCCATTTTCACTCCTTTTCTCTGGTTCTCCAAAAAGTTAAGTCAGACTTTTTTCCTGATTTCTCACTGATCGAATGGCAAACGCAACCTGCCATCGGAGGGCCTCCGCCGGCCCGGCCTCGTGCCGGTGCTCTGGCGGTCGGTTCCTCCGAACTGCGGGTTCTTCTCCTCTGACCTCACTGATCAAATGGCAAACGCGACCCGCCATCGGAGGGTCTTCTCCCCCGGTCCACGTGCCGGTGCTCTGGCTGTCAGTTCCTCCGAACTGCAGGTTCGACTCTGATGGCCGGGAGGGTGTGCTGCGTGGGGGTAACCCTGCGTGTCTCTTACCTCCCGGGCCGACCGATATGAAGCGTTTCCAAAACGAACAGTCTGACTCAGGGGTCCCACCACGGATTCCGCAGCGGGGTGGAAGTTCCACCTCCCCACTTCGCCGCGGAGTGCCAGGCAAACATCAGTTTCTCTAATCCTCCACTGTTGCATAGCGGCCTTAGTCGGCTGCGGCATTCAGCAATTGGCCTTGCTCCGGGTACCAGTTCCCTCGGAGACCACGGCTCGGTGGCTTCACATGATATAGGGTCGACCCTACTTCATCACAGGCTACCTGTTTGATCCTGCGTAACAACCACATATGCTTGTCTGCAAAGAGGGAACTGCCTGGTCCTGCCCTGATGTTCCTCTACGGCTAGTGTCCAGCCGTCAGCTGTGGTATCAGAAAATTTGACCCGCCATCGGAGGGCCTCCTCCCTGGGTCCACGTGCCGGTGCTTGACGGTCGGAAGAATTATATTTTGCAGGACATGACGGAGCTCAGGAGTCTGCACTTTGAAGCTCCTGGAGCGGACAAATATATGTGTATTTGCCTGAATGATGTAAATAAACAAAGAATTATATTTTACAGGACATGACGGAGATAGGTGTATTTTCATAGCTTTTTGGAAATACACCAAATGTGATATTGCAGGGCAATAAGGAGCTAATTTACCCATGTGATGTTGTGCAGTACATTACTGACCTCATTTAACCAGTTAAGCCCGAAGGTCCCCCCAGTGGACCCCTCCCACAGTTTTTTTTTTCTCACATGTCTCAGGGCTTCTTAACATTTATGAAACTATTAATGTTTCATACCCTTTTAAAGGTAAGAAACTCCGCTAACTGACAATAAGAACAATTGTTAGCTAAAAAAAACACAAGAGTAATACCAAGCCTTTGAATTAGCATTGAGCGAAAAAATGCTAACTAATGCTAACGCTTTTTTACACACAACACACGGTAGAAATGCCCTTATTACTATCTTAACTGCACAAACAAGATATACGATTTAAAGCTGAGACTCCACAGATTCCACACATGTAATGTCATCACTGTCCGACCTCGAATTCCTGGAGCTATCAGCCAGAAAAGAGAAAGTAAACAACATCCGGTTTCAAAAATATTACAATAATTACGTCTTACCTTTTTTTATTTGTGATCAAAAGTTGTGTTCAACGGAATAAAAACGCATCTCAAGGTTAATCCAATGTCTTTGTGTCACGTATAATTTTTTACTGATAATCAATCATTATATTTATGGCAATATACTCGGTATAAAGTATTGCCGTCCAGGCTTGCACTTTCAGATATGCTTCGTTTGCTTCTCTATTACGTCCGCTATGGTAATGTTTACGTAGATTTGGGAACTGCCCATCGATTATATTGGTTCTGATGGTTAAGAAAAAGGTGTAAATCACACGAATCGACCAATGGGTTCCAGAGATATGGTCCTGCGCAAATTATAAAGAATGGCAGCCAGCTTAAGTACATTACGCAGCCCACTTCATTTATTGTTTACAGCGTAAAGAAGCAGGTATTGCAGCAGGACCCAGAGCGCACGGAGCACAGAGCGGACAGCAGATAACGGAATTGCAGTTTTATTGCTTATAGATTATCAGAACATTTCAAAGGGGACACAGCCCCATTGGATATTAATCTATGGATTAACTACATCATCGTTTTTATCGTTTTAATGCCATTGAAGACCAGTTTAGACCAGACAACGAGGAAGGTAAGTCATTGTTAGCCTAGCGCATGTTAGTAGCTAGCGCCACTTGTTTTGATGTACGTTTTTGTTGATAACGTCGCGAGTTTGTATATTTCAGTGTTGGGCTGTTCAGGTGGGCACCGTTAGATTCTGTGTCTCCTTGCGATCATAAACAATGTGTTGGATGTGCAGCTAGGATAAGTAATAAGGGAGCGAGGAGTGATTTTCGGTGCTGTAATAAGTTAGCATTTTTCGCTCCGGGCTAATTCAGAGGCTCACTGTAAGAGTAAGCCTATGTTTTATTTTATTTTATTTATTTTTTTATTTTTTTCACAACAGTTGTATTTGGATGGAATGAATACCTATAGTGATAATTCAAAGTAATAAAATGATTTTTACAGTGAAAAAGTTCAAATGGAACCGATGATTCCCAAATTACCCAGAGGTGAGTCCGCTTAGACTTTATTTGTCTAAATCTCTCTAAAAAGGTCAAATTTCACTTGTTTTGCATCAATCTTGATACAGGGTACTTATTATATGTTATAGTTTGGATTCCTAAAGCTTTTAGTCTACTAACCCATCATGCAAGGGTAGTTTTCACTATAAGTAAAGGTTTTTTTTTAGGTGGACATTATAATTTACATGTTTTTACTATGTTCCATCTGAATTTACTTTAAAATAAAAACATCTATATTGATTCTGACACTTCTACATCCAACTCACAGATGTAACCTTGCTTTGAGAAAAATAATTATTAATTTACCCCTTTTAGAAGTGAAGATATATCATTTGTTGTGTTAGTGGCATTTTCGAGCCTGAAACCTGAAAAACAGGCTCAGGGCTTAATTGGTTAACAACATGGAGTACCAGGGGCACTAAGGGGCACTAAGGTCTTACCCGGAAGTCCTTATGTGTTTAGTCAGAGTGAGAGTGCTTGAGTTTGGGTACACAGCTTTGCCAGGCGCACCCACCCGTGGAAAGACGAAATATGACAAAACAGTTAAAGTGTGGACCTCCAGCACAGGTGCCGTGAAGAAGGCCAAATATGCTGATGGTCGGACGGTAAAGCACCGCAAAATCCACCCCCCTTTTAGGGTTTCCAGGGGCATGAGGTTCTGTAGGGTGTGAACATCTGGGTTTAGTCCGTGGGGGAGTGCTTAAGTCCGGGGACCCGGGGTCTCACGGTGTGCAAGGTTATGGAAGTGCGCATGTTATGGAGACATGCTGGAGCTGCTTAGTCCGTCCTTTGGGGCTCTGTGAAGGGCCACAGAGAGGTGGTTTTCGTGGTCTGTCTCCTGGAATTGTGAAAAAAACCTGTTTGCCTTTTGCCTTTGCCTGTGAGTGTGAGACCCTGCTAACAGCACTGAACCTGCTACCAGCATTACTAACATAGTAATCAGGCGTTTTAACACTATAGCCCACAATTCCTGGAGGTTCCAGGCCGAATTTGGGAGCTCATAGGCGGCCTGCCATGCGCCCCTACCAGTGGAAAGCAGAAAAAAGTAAAGAAAACGGTCAATTATATCTTAAAATAATCAAAAATGAAGTTTTGAAAAATTCTCGAAAAAACGACAAACGGAGGAGGGGCTCCAAAAAGCTCAAGTCTTCGGCGCTTCGGGTGGAAGCCCCGGACACTTTTCCACTCCCCCGTTGCATTTTACAACGGAGAAGGGAATCGAGACCTCCCCTCCTCCGTCAAAAAAATTAATTCATGTTTTTCAAGTTACCTTCCGCACGAAATCGGAAACCCGGTTTTTGAGAGGACTCAGAAAACAAACGGTTGTTTCACATCATGGAGGAATGTGTCCGCTACATGAGTGCTTTGGCTTGGATACAATTGTTGCAAGGAGACCCCCCTGCATGGTTCTTACCAAACTTTAAGTTTTTGAACTGGTCTCTGGAGGAATGCAAGGGGTGTTGTCAGGGAATTATGAGACACTATTTTGGGATACAATTTCTCCATTTTCACCCCTTTTCTATGGTTCTCCCAAAATATAACAGAGTTTTTCCTGACTCTGGAGGAATGTAAGGAGAGTTGTCAGGGGACTACTCGCCTTAAGAGACACTATTTTGGGATACTATTTCTCCATTTTCACCCCTTTTATCTGGTTCTCCCAAAAGATAACATAATGATGTTGTGGTGTAGTGCTCATGATGCACTATTTTTGGATACTTTTTTTCATTTTCAGTCCTTTTCCATGGATTAATTGAAACTTATTTTTTTTACATTTTGGTCAATTTGACCCAGTTCTGGTACCGCATTGCCTGGAGGATAGGACCGAGAGATGACAGACTCTCTGGCCGCCTCACAAGTCACTATTGTTGGACACTTTCTTTGCTTTACCCCGGTTCTATCACTCTTTCCTCCTTTGACCATAACACGTGTTTCCTGCTAGGGTACTGCCTGGTTCTGGGGCACCCCAAACCCTCTCATGGTCGGGGCACCATGAATTGATGCATCGGACCCAATGTTGCCATCACCAGCCCCGTGTTGGTGCGGAGGTGGGACCATTTAACCCGGTGGTAACCCAAGTCCTCCCTTGGTCCGTGTACCAGGCATTGAAGTATCGGACCCATTGTTGCAATCACCCGTTACGCTAACGCATATAAACGGAGAAACATAAAATAATTTAAATACAATTCACTGTGTCTGTTTCAGTAAATATGTCGTCCGAATGCCCGGTGTGCAGACTCTTCTATCTGGCTTTGAACAAGCACCTTAAGCACAAACATGCAGTGCGTAACTTGGAGGAAAGAGGCATCATTCTTAAAATAGCTAGTGGCAGAATAAATGTTCGGACCAAACCCTGTCCCATCACAGGGTGTTCGTATGCTGGGAATAAACTAGACCATCATGTAACTCATGGCCACCCTGAGTTAACCCGAGATGAGGCACATCAGGTCCTGGCAAGGCTGAAGCATAGTGTTGCCCTGCGTTTGCTCCATGACCTCAGACAGACTAATCCCATCATTGGAATGGCTACATCATTGGATATAGACAATTAGGAGGAATACCCGGTGCACCCTCCACCCTTCTCCCCACATACTGAGTGTGACGAAGAGGACTGCAGGCAGGTGATGCTGGAAAATGTGGCATTGAGGGCTCAGAAGGATGCCAAAAGCTATGAGGTGAAGACCCTGCACTCCAGGCTGAAAAAGGAGATAAAACCCCGACAGCATTGTGCCACTCCTGCTGTGCTTGAGGAAGAGGAAGAATGTATACGATTTAAGGGCCTGGCAATCTCAAGTACCTCCGTCATAAACACAGTAGCCTCCGGTAGTGAGACCCCTCTCAAGACCCCGGTCAAGACTCTCATGCGGTCCCCAGCAGCCTCCGGTAGTGAGACCCCTCTCAAGACCCCGGTCAAGACTGTCATGCGGTCCCCAGCTGCGTCCGGTAGTGAGACCCCTCTCAAGACCCCGGTCAAGACTGTCATGCGGTCCCCAGAAGCCTCCGGTAGTGAGACCCCTCTCAAGACCCCAGTCAAGACTGTAATGCGGTCCCCAGCAACCTCCGGTAGTGAGACCCCTCTCAAGACCTCCGGACCCCCTCCACCCACCCTTTTGACCCTAGTGACTGAGTTCACGGTGGAGTTAGAATTAAGTCCTTGAAATAAAGGTATTATCAGTGTAATCTGCATTTGGGTCCTGCCTGCTTCACTCTATCGTAACAGGTAACTATACTATACTATTTTTTTTATATGGTTCAATATATAGCCATACATGGTCCATGCATATATTGCAATATATTAAAAAATAGTACTACTTTCCCATATATGGAAATGTATGATCCAGTATATTGTATTATATTTACCAATATATTTTTGTTTCATGAGGGAACATAGCTAACCGAGTCATTTCATATATACGGACACACTCTTACAGTTATGAGATGAATAACTCTGACACGGAGACAGTTGCTTTATAATCCTGGACGTCACCAAGTGTGTTTCAGTGTGTTCTGCATTACAGCTCTCCATTAGTGAAAGGTCAGCCTCAGATCGAACACACACTGCTGCCTCCAGCTGCTCCACTCAAAGACCCTCTGGAACCAACTCAAAGGTCAACCCTGTGTGAGACTGTGTGTGAGCGACTGTGTGTGTGTGTGTGTGTGTGTGTGTGTGTGTGTGTGTGTGTGTGAGACTGTGTGTGACTGTGTGTGTGTGTGTGTGACTGTGTGTGTGTGTGTGTCAGTGTGCAACTCGATTTTGACAAGATAACAACTGGTGACTTCTAGAATTGTGTGAGTAACATTCTGTCTTTAGACTTCTCTGTTTCAGTGTGTGTACTCTGTATCAATGCTCTGAAGTTGATCTGACTGAAATTGTGATTTTAAATCTCAAAACCGCTACAGTATCTGTCAGGCAGAAACTTGGGACAAGTAATTTGACTGAAACCTTAAAACTGAACTAACTGACTGCTAGGGTTAACTTTGATTTAAACATTTGTAGAATACTAAGAGCTTTATTGAGTAGGTGTAACTGTATTAAGGGTTAAACTCATAACTTTATAACTTAGGGTTTAATGTAATTGTAAAACTATTGGGCCACTGAAAAGACACAATAGCAACTCAGGAGGGAGCCAGTCTAGATTTCCTTTTGAGGGCCACCAGCTGCAGAGAGTTAACTAATTAAAGGGGCGTGGCCCCACATCTGTGAGAACTCAGCAATCAGGTGTCCATTTTTAGGTAGCACTTTCCTGGAGCGTCAGACAGACGAAGACTGACAAAGAGAATAGAGTCCTGCGGGAGTCACGAGGGAGGCAAAGAGGAGGCAAATCATACTTTGATTGAACTAAGTATCGCTGGTGTTTTATTTTATTTGGTTGTTTAGCCCCTCATGCTATAATCATGTGTATTTTCTCCATTCCTGTTCATGTGTCTTCTCGCAATTATCACTGGCCCCGTGTATCTCGTAATCGATATAACCGGCCTGCTCTCGTCTATCCCACGTGCTCCACTGAGATCCAACATCTAGTTTCAGGCGGCCTGTGGAACTGCCAGTCAGCTGTTCCTAAGGCTGACTTCATCTCTGGCTATGCTTCCCTGCAGTCTCTGGATTTCCTTGCTCGCACTGAGACCTGGATTACTCCATCCAACACATCCACCCCAGCAGCTCTCTCCACAGCATATTCCTTCTCCCATACACCCAGACCCACTGGCAGAGGAGGTGGTACTGGTCTCCTGCTAACTCCCAAATGGAGCTTTTCCCTCTTCAAGCTACCTAACTTCACTCCTTCCACCTTTGAATTCCATGCCGTCACAGTTTCCCATCCTATACAATTAACCATTGTTGTTCTCTACCGTCCACAAGGCGCCTTGGGGGACTTCTTGGAGGAATTAGATCATCTCCTCTCACACATCCCTGAAACTGGCCCTCCCGCTGTACTTCTCGGAGACTTCAACCTCCAGACAGGGAAGATAGACAAACTAACATCTCTGTTAACCGCCTTTGCTTTCTCACTGTCTCCGTCCCCACCAACTCATAAAGCTGGCAATGTCCTTGATCTCATATTCTCAAGGAACTGCGCTACTTCTAACCTCTCTGTAAACCCGCTCCACACATCCGATCACTTCTTCATTTCATTCTCTCTATCCCTTTCCAAACATAACAAACTAATCTCTTCCCATCCTGCACTTATCCGCCATAACCTTCGCTCCCTCTCCCCCTCTACCTTTGCCTCGTCGGTGCTCTCAGCCCTCCCTTCCTCTGACTCGTTCCAACTCCTGCCTCCAAACTCTGCTGCAGAAACTCTCCTCTCTACTGTCTCATCCTCTCTGGACTCTCTCTGTCACCTCACATCTCGGCAGGCTCGTCAGTCCCCTCCTGCTCCCTGGCTAAATGATGCACTGCGTGCTAATAGAACCGTCCTTCGGGCAGCAGAGCGGAAATGGTGGAAATCCAAACACCGTGACGACCTCCTAACCTATCAGGCTCTCCTCTCCTCTTTCTCTGCTTCGATCTCTCAGGCAAAAATCACTTTCTTTCAAGATAAGATCCAATCTTCCTATTCCAATCCCAAAAAACTATTTTCCATCTTCTCCTCCCTCCTGGACCCCCCCAAAGCCCCTTCCCCCTCCTCCCTTCTGTCAAGCGACTTTGTTAACCACTTTGAAAAAAAAGGTTGATGATATTCGCTCTTCTTTTTCTGACTCACCTCTACTCACCGCTGGGTCACCAGACCCTCCTTTCACCCACACACTTACCTCCTTTTCCCCTCTCTCTCCAAGTGAGGTTCTTACCCTCATTACCTCTGCCCGCCCTACCACCTGTCCTCTGGACCCTATTCCTTCAAACCTCCTTCAGACTATCGCTCATGATATTCTACCGTTTCTCACCCATTTCATCAACACTTCTCTAACTTCTGGTCACTTTCCAAACAGTCTCAAGGAGTAAAGAGTAAACCCTCTCCTAAAGAAACCCACTCTCAACCCGTCAGATGTTATAAACTACAGGCCTGTCTCTCTCCTCCCGTTCCTGTCTAAAACACTTGAACGCGCTGTCTTTAGACAACTCTCCTGTTATCTCAATCAGAACAACCTTCTGGATCCGCACCAGTCTGGTTTCAAGGCAGGTCACTCCACAGAAACTGCCCTCCTTGCTGTCACTGAGGAACTGCACACTGCTAAAGCAGCCTCCCTCTCCTCTGTCATCATCCTTTTGGACCTGTCTGCTGCATTCGACACGGTGAATCATCAGATCCTCCTTTGCACTCTCCAAGCACTTGGAGATTCAGGCTCTGCACTCTCCCTCATCACCTCATACCTCAAAGACCGCACCTACAGGGTTACTTGGAGAGGGTCAGAGTCCGACCCTTGACAATTAACTACAGGGTCCCTCAGGGCTCTGTTCTTGGTCCCCTCCTCTTCTCCTTGTACACAAACTCGCTCGGATCAGTCATTAGTCCGCATGATTTTTCATACCACTGCTACGCTGACGACACCCAATTAATTATGTCCTTTCCCCGCTCAGAGACCCAGGTCGTCGCACGCATCTCTGCTTGTCGAGCTGACATCTCTCAGTGGATGTCTGATCATCACCTCAAACTCAACCTTGACAAGACTGAACTGCTTTTCCTTCCGGGAAAAGATTGTCCCACTCTTGACCTAACAATCAACATTGGCACCTCTGTTGTTTCCCCGACTCAGACTGCAAGGAATCTGGGTGTGACCCTAGATAACAACCTGTCCTTCACTGCAAACATCGCTGCTACAACCCGCTGCTGCAGATACACGCTTTACAACATCAGGAAGATACGTCCCCAGCTGACTCAGAAAGCGACTCAGGTTCTGGTCCAGGCTCTCGTCATCTCACGCCTAGACTACTGCAACTGCCTCCTGGCTGGTCTACCTGCATGTGCCATCCGACCTCTGCAGCTCATCCAGAATGCAGCTGCTCGCCTGGTCTTCAACCTTCCTAAATTCTCCCACACCACTCCGCTCCTCCGCTCCCTTCACTGGCTTCCAATAACTGCTAGAATCCACTTCAAGACAATGGTACTTGCGTACCATGCTGCGAATGGATCTGGCCCTTCCTACATCCAGGACATGGTTAAACCGTACACCCCAGCACGTGCACTCCGCTCTGCATCAACCAAACGGCTCGCTGCACCCTCGCTGCGAAGGGGATCCAAGTTCCCATCAGCAAAAACACGTGGGTTTGCTATCCTGGCTCCAAGATGGTGGAATGAGCTCCCCATTGACATCAGGACAGCAGAAAGCTTACACACCTTCCGGCGCAGACTGAAAACTCATCTCTTTCGACTCCACTTTGAGCGATATAACTATTAACAAAGCACTTATATACTAATAAAGGGCTGGCTTATCTAAAGTCAGTTGAGTAGCACTTGAAATGTTTTTGCTCTATGAAACCTGATGTACTTTATGATTCTGTTTTCTTCAAGTTTGTATTTTGTTGGTCGAACGCAATTATTGTAAGTCGCTTTGGATAAACTTATACAAAATGTACACCACCCCAAATTGATCATGTTGTTGATAGTGCTACAGATGCGCTGCGAATAAAATTAGACTCTGTTGCACCTTTGAAAAAGAAGAAAATAAAACAACATAGATTAGCTCCATGGCATAATGCCCAAACCCGCAAAATAAAGCAAAAGTCGAGACAACTTGAAAGGATATGGCGTTCCACTAAACTTGAAGAATCTCGTTTAATTTGGCATATTACTCTCAATGAATATAAGAAAGCACTGCGTAAAGCGAGAGCAGCCTACTACTCTTCATTAATAGATGAGAATAAGAATAATGCAAGATTTCTTTTCAGCACTGTAGCCAGGCTGACGGAAAGCCACAGCTCGATTGAGCCTTCTATTCCCATAGCACTCAGTAGTAATGATTTTATGTGCTTTTTTAACGATACAATTGTTACTCTTAGAAACAAAATTAATGACCTCTTGCCTTTGACCAGTATAGTGTTATCAACAGCTCCCAGAAACGTAAGTTCTAATATTACACTAGATAGTAAACTAGAATGCTTTTCAGCCATTAACCTTGAACAATTAAATTCAATGATTCTCTCTTCTAAACCATCAACGTGCATGTTAGACCCAATTCCAACTAAGCTGTTGAAGGAAGTTTTTCCATTAATTAGCACTTATTTATTACATATTATGAATATGTCTTTATTATCAGGCTATGTTCCACAATCATTCAAAGTAGCAGTGATAAAACCGCTTCTTAAAAAGCACAACCTCGATCCAGAGGTTTTAGCCAATTATAGACCTATTTCCAATCTTCCGTTCCTCTCAAAAATTCTTGAGAAAGCGGTCGCAAAACAGTTGTGTGATTACTTAAAAAACAATGATTTATTTGAAGCTTTTCAGTCTGGCTTTAGAACACATCATAGCACAGAGACAGCTCTGGTTAAAGTCACAAATGACATTCTAATAGCCTCTGACAAGGGACGTGTCTCTATTCTTGTTTTGCTCGATCTCAGTGCTGCATTTGATACTATCGACCATGATATCTTATTGCAAAGACTAGAGCACTTAGTTGGCATACAGGGAACTGCTTTAGACTGGTTTAGGTCCTATCTATCTGAACGCTCTCAGTTTGTACGTGTCAATGATGAATCTTCCACGCAAACCAAAGTTAGCCATGGAGTGCCACAGGGCTCAGTGCTCGGACCTATTTTGTTCACATTATATATGCTTCCGTTAGGCAATATTATAAGGAATCATTCTGTACATTTTCATTGTTATGCGGATGATACTCAACTATATTTATCGATCAAGCCTGATGAAATTAATCATCTAAATACAATTCAAGACTGCCTCAAGGACTTAAAAACGTGGATGACCTTAAACTTTTTGAAGTTAAACACGACCAAAACTGAAGTTATTGTACTTGGCCCGAATAATCTACGAAACAAATGATCTAAAGATATACTAACTATGGATGGCATTAATTTGGCCTCCAGTGAGACTGTAAGGAATCTTGGTGTTATATTTGATCAGGATTTATCCTTTAACGCCCACATAAAATCAATTTCAAGGACCGCCTACTAGGGCTGTGCAATTAATCGTATTTTAATCGCGATTACGATTATGGTTTGCGACGATTATGAAAACAGCATAATTGACAAAATACGATTATTTTGCTGGGTGCGCTTTCGCCCCTCCCTAAAAGCCCACTCGGCCACGTGGGAGTGACATGTGTTGTGAGTGTTCAGCGCGAGCGAAGATGTCAGAACAAGAGCAGCAACTCGTTAAAAAAAAGGGTACAACTATTTCCACTATTTGGAAGTACTTTGACTTTCAGGAGTCCGACGTGGAGCAAAATAAAGTACAGTGCAGGATTTGTTACCAGGTTGTGTTGGCACCACACGCTAACACAACCAATCTCTTTAATCATCTGAAATACAACCACAAAGTGCAATACGACCGGGCAGTAATACAACAAAAAGCAGATGCCCGCTCGACTTCATCCACCACATCATCACAGTCATCGATTCAGGACGCATTGTACAGAGCAACAGCCTACGCGACGAGCTCGCAGAGACACAGAGATATTACAGGTGCCATTACATTTCACATCGCTAAAGATATGTGCCCAGTTAGCACTGTTAGCAACCAGGGCTTTAAGCAACTTGTCAACACGTTGGACAAGCGTTACGCGATGCCGTCTCGGTATTATTTCAGCAGGTCTGCGCTGCCTGCACTATGTGACAAATGCCGTGGGGAAGTTGAGAGAGATGTGGCTTCAGCTGACTACTTTGCTACCACAACAGACCTATGGTCTAGCCCAGGGGTGCCCAACCAGTCGATCGCGAGATGTGTCTACAAATAGAACAACAATATTCTGTTTTATGTCCTGTAACATAATTTTCCTGTGCCAGAATAATGCACTTGAACGCATCAAAGCTTTGTCATTGGCCGGCGTCACCCCATGTGTCGGGGCGTGGCTGAGGGTCTTCAGTACAGGTGGCAATATTGTCCCCTGCCTGCGCTCATCTCTGAAACCAGACCATGTAAACAGCCTGGTGTTTCTTGTAAAACATCTTTAAGAGATGACATGAGCAGTCCTACCAGCATTTGCCATGGTGGCCAACACATTTTTATTTGGTCTTAAATTGTAGTTCAACATTTATTTCCTGTTACTTCTGGACCATGACGGTTGGCCAGCCTTCAACGTTTAACTGAGTGGAATATGTTGAATATGTTTTACCAACATGTTGGCTATATGTTAAGGAGTTTTCAGTAGGTTGTGACAGTGCACTGCAACATATTTGATTTCATTTATTTTGGTCTAATTTATTTGTATTTATCATATTAATATATGTTTAGTATGGTTTTGGAAGTGTGCTCCAACATATTTGTTGATCTTGTTTATTGGTAAAATATTATTTGTTTTAAAGTTCAATAAATGGTCAATGCATAATCGTCAAAATAATCGTGATATCAATTATTGACCCAAATAATCGTGATTATGATTTTTGCCTTAATCGCACAGCCCTACCGCCTACTTCCATCTACGTAACATTGCAAAAATCAGGCATATCTTGCCTCAAAACGATGCAGAGAAACTAGTCCATGCATTTGTTACTTCAAGGCTGGATTATTGTAACTCTTTATTATCAGGGTGTACCAAGAAGTCAGTCAAGTCGCTTCAGCTGATTCAAAATGCTGCAGCTCGTGTACTAACCAGAGTTAGGAAAAGGGACCACATTACTCCTGTTCTGGCTGCCTTACACTGGCTCCCTATAGAACACAGGATAGAATTTAAAATTATTCTTCTCGCCTACAAAGCCCTTAATGGGCAGGCGCCATCTTACCTTAAATAACTCATTATACCCTACTGTCCTACTAGGGCATTGCGTTCCAAGAATGCAGGGTTGTTAGTAGTTCCTAGAGTCTCTAAAAGCAATGGGAGCCAGAGCCTTTTCTTATCAAGCTCCACATTTGTGGAATCAGCTTCCAGTTTGTGTTCGGGCGGCAGACACCCTATCCGTTATTAAGAGTGCGCTTAAGACCTTCCTTTTTGATAAAGCTTATAGTTAGGGCTGATTAGATTCAGCCCCTAGTTTTGCTGATATAGGCTTAGTTTGTCGGGGGACATCTTACTTCTTCCTTCTCGCTGTCTGTACCTGTGTACTCTCATGTTCCGATTAACCCAGCTTCCCCAAATGTCTTTCTTTTTGGTGTCTATATACGCCGGGATCCGGAGTCATGGATGATCCTGCGCTCCTCTGTCCTGGATCGCGAGCCCTGGATCTTGAGTCGTGGCTGTGGTCCTGGATCATAGGTCCTGGATGGATATCCTCGTGGATTCATCTTCCTATTATACACACATGCATTTCCAAACATTTGGACTACCTATGTTGCAAATGTATTATCTTTTCAATTTACACACGGCATCTATTGCACGTCTGTCCGTCCTGGGAGAGGGATCCCTCCTCTGTTGCTCTCCCTGAGGTTTCTCCCATTTTTCCCTTTAAACTGTGGGTTTTCTTCGGAAGTTTTTCCTTGTACGATGTGAGGGTCTAAGGACAGAGGGTGTCGTATTGTCATACTGATATTTTGTACAACCTGTAAAGTCCACTGAGACAAATGTAACATTTGTGATATTGGGCAATAAATAAACATTGATTGATTGATTGATAAAAGCGTCAGCTAAATGCAATGTAATGTAAGAACATTTCCTCATAGACTTCTCTACAATCTGAGGTGATAAAGAGAGAGTGAAGTAGGAACATTTCCTTATAGAATTCTCTACAATCTGAGGTAATAAAGAGAGAGAGAAGTAGGAACATTTCCTCACAGACTTCTCTACAATCTGAGGTAATAAAGAGAGAGAGAAGTAGGAACATTTCCTCATATACTTCTATACAATCTGAGGTAATAAAGAGAGAGAGAAGTAGGAACATTTCCTCATAGACTTCTCTACAATCTGAGGTAATAAAGAGAGAGAGAGAAGTAGGAACATTTCCTAATAGACTTCTCTACAATCTGAGGTAATAAAGAGAGAGAGAGAAGTAGGAACATTTCCTCATAGACTTCTATACAATCTGAGGTAATAAAGAGAGAGAGAAGTAGGAACATTTCCTCATAGACTTCTATACAATATGAGGTAATAAAGAGAGAGAGAAGTAGGAACATTTCCTCATAGACTTCTATACAATCTGAGGTAATACAGAGAGAGAAGTAGGAACATTTCCTCATAGACTTCTCTACAATCTGAGGTAATAAAGAGAGAGAGAGAAGTAGGAACATTTCCTCATACATTTCTATACAATCTGAGGTAATAAAGAGAGAGAGAGAAGTAGGAATATTTCCTCATAGACTTCTATACAATCTGAGGTAATAAAGAGAGAGAGAAGTAGGAACATTGCCTCATAGACTTCTCTACAATCTGAGGTAATAAAGAGAGAGAAGTAGGAACATTTCCTCACATACTTCTATACAATCTGAGGGTAATAAAGAGAGAGAGAAGTAGGAACATTTCCTCATAGACTTCTATACAATCTGAGCTAATAAAGAGAGAGAGAATTATGAACATTTCCTCATAGACTTCTATACAATCTGAGG
>NW_022991799.1:0-25547 GCF_902827175.1 Gymnodraco acuticeps
ACACACACACACACAGGTCACACACACAGAGAGACACACACACAGGTCACACACACACAGACACACACACAAACACACACAGGTCACACAAACACAAACACACACACACACACACAGAGAGACACACACAAACACACAGGTCACACACACACACACAGACACACACAAACACACAGGTCACACACACACACAGAGAGACACACACAAACACACACAGGTCACACACACACAGAGAGACACACACACACACAGGTCACACACACACACACAGACACACACACAAACACACACAGGTCACACACACAGAGAGACACACACAAACACACACAGGTCACACACACAGAGCAACACACACAAACACACACAGGTCACACACACACAGAGACACACACACACACACAGGTCACACACACACAGAGAGACACACACACACAGGTCACACACACACACACAGACACACACAAACACACACAGGTCACACACACACACAACACACACAACAACAACAGAGAGACACACACACAAACACACACAGGTCACATGCACACACACAGACACACACACAAACACACACAGGTCACACACACACACAGAGAGACACACACAAACACACACAGGTCACACACACACAGAGAGACACACACACACAGGTCACACACACACACACACACACACACACACACACACACACACACAGAGAGACACACACAAACACACACAGGTCACACACACACAGAGAGACACACACACACAGGTCACACACACCACACACACACACACACACACACACACACAGGTCACACACACACAGGTCACACACACACAGAGACACACACACACACACACAGGTCACACACACACAGAGAGACACACACACAGGTCACACACACACACAGACACACACACAAACACACACAGGTCACACACACACACACACACACACACACAGAGAGACACACACAAACACACACAGGTCACACACACACACACAGACACACACACAAACACACACAGGTCACACACACACACAGAGAGACACACACAAACACACACAGGTCACACACACACAGAGAGACACACACACACACACAGGTCACACACACACACACAGACACACACACAAACACACACAGGTCACACACACACAGAGAGACACACACAAACACACACAGGTCACACACACACAGAGACACACACAAACACACACAGGTCACACACACACAGAGACACACACACACACACAGGTCACACACACACAGAGAGACACACACACACAGGTCACACACACACACAGACACACACACAAACACACACAGGTCACACACACACACACACACACACACACACACAGAGAGACACACACACAAACACACACAGGTCACATGCACACACACAGACACACACACAAACACACACAGGTCACACACACACACAGAGAGACACACACAAACACACACAGGTCACACACACACAGAGAGACACACACACACAGGTCACACACACACACACACACACACACACACAGAGACACACACAAACACACACAGGTCACACACACACAGAGAGACACACACACACAGGTCACACACACACACACACACACACACACACACACACACACACACAGAGACCTATAAAAACAGTTGGACTGGTAGAGTTCTGGATGAATGATAATCAGCGCCGCTCAGCTTTCATATAAATAAACGGAGCCTCTCTTCAGAGGAACGTCTTCGTGCTGAAACCAGAGGCGCCGCGAGAACAGAGTTCTTATTTGAATCTATTCCGCGTAACGCTTCTTTGTATTGGAGAGAAAGAGTTGGAACGTTTCTATATATTTTAGAAACTGAAGTCAGAATATTGAGATGTATTTGTTGCAGCGGCATGAAATAAAACAAGGCATTGCACATCATTAGAAATGAAAAGGATATATCATATCATATTTAGAGTCAAGTAAATCTTAAAATGTTACGAAACAATATATGATATTTAAAGAACAAGGTGAGAGTTTTTAGAGAAATGTAATTTAATACTTTAAGAAGATAGTATTTAATATCTAGAAGAAAAAACGGATCATTTTGAAGAAAGAAGTCAGAAAGTTAGAACATTTCAGTTTATTTTGAAGACTATTATGTCGAACAAAAATGTAGAATATTTTAAGTTTAGAAGTTGGAATATTCTGATGAAAAGTTAGAATGTATATTTTTGGAACTTAAAATGCTATTCTGATTTCAGGTTCTCTCTGAGATGCTGCGTCAGGACTTTATCAATCCTCTGTGCTAAGCTAACAGTGGTAGCTTCCTGCCAACTGCAGATGTGAGCATTCATTCGCCCTGCATAATTACCACCCCCCCTTATACCGATACCCCCCCTTCCTTAGCCCCCCGTGGTGAGTTCAGGGTCCGCAGGAGCAACAGCTGCTCTGAAGGAACGACTGAGGAGCGTTTATTGTTTAACGCATCATTAGCAATCTGTAGCGTGAAGGACAGATGGGCCACACACACACACACACACACACACACACACACACACACACACACACACACACACACACACACACACACACACACACACCACACACAGAGACAGATGCACACACACACACACACACACACACACACACACACACACAGATGCACACACACACACACACACACACACACACACACACACACACACACACACACACACACACACACACACACACACACACACACACACACACACACACACACACACACACAGGATCAGATGTTAGCGTCGTTAGCGTTAGCATGGAGCTCTGAGATGTGCTGACTCTCCCTTTGAGAAAATCATAAATATAACAAATATAATAAAAAGCTTTAATCGCTGCGTTCATCAAACAGATAAATAAATAACGAGCAGCTGCTGGAGTTTAGAGCCGTCAGTCTGCACGGATACAAGTTAATATTCATCTGATAGAGAGATCAATCTGATCATATAATAAGACTTTATATTAGTGATCAGGCTCCAGAGGCGGAGCCAGGAAATGTTCAGTGGGGTGGCCAGGATGGAACCAGTGATCATGTTGGGGTGGCATTGAAGTCACTATTATATGAACACAAAAATACATCTCACTATAAAACAAGGGGTTATTTAAGGCACCTACAACACACCTCGACATTATCTGGGATTATGTGGTGGAATAGATCAAATAATATTCCGTATATCTAACTATTTTTTTCGTATTCCCGCAGGCAAAGTATCAACGAAGCTGACATTATACAATGTAATGCAATATACAGACTGTTTAGCTTATGGTGATCAGCAGCACGATAAGCTCATTCTCTGATAGGTTAAGAATGAACATCTTAAAGTAAATAACAATAAACAATAGCCCTTAACCCTGTAAGGCCCCCGGTTGTAATTTTACAACATTACTTGAAGCTATCCTAAAAAAGTCAGTAAATGTTTTGTTTTTTAAAAGACTACATTTACATAGTCAAGAGGTCCTTTTGTTCAGCCTCACGATGCTATTAGGTAGTACATGTGTGTATAGGTCGTGCCCTCTGGCCATACACTCACACAACCAGGGGCGGTGCCAGGGATTCTGGGCCCCATGGAAATACATCCCATTGGGCCCCACCACCAGGCCCAGGCCACGCCAACCAAGCACACTGCTGTAACCACACCTCCAGAACCCAACCACTCATTGATGCTTTAAATAACTCTACCTGTACAGGCTTGCATCTATCTTGTAGTCCAAAACTAACTGCACAATATTTACTGACACTGAGCTGTGAACATATAACACTTATGGGGGGACAGGGCTGCTGAGCCTAAGGATGGATCTGTTGGTCCAGGGGGAGGGACAACTGATTTAGTGAATAGCTGCTAAAAATGTACCTGAATTTACTAAATGTCAGCTAAAAGAGTGAAATGAAAAACCTGCATAGATATTAACAGTACTTCACGTCAGCTTAGTACAAAAAAACAATTATTATTTACAATGTACTACGCGTAGCTAACAGACTCATTTGCACCACTCATAGACCACACCCACCTTTTCTTTGAAACACTGGGATACTGTCGCCCTTTAGGCCCTCTCTCCTTTCTTTTCTCTTTTGAAAGCCTGACGTTGTGAGTCGTTGAGACATCGTTCACACGTAAGTACTAGCATCCCTGCTCCTCACATGCTCTCACTCTCTGCTAGAAAGTGCGGCGCTGCACCGCGTTTGGAGGCGGGACCAAACCATTACATGTAAATAGAGGGGGGTGTACAGAGGCTTTGGATAATTAACTTTTGGAAGAAAAGAAGTTAAATGAATTGTAAGTTTAGTGAGTTATCAATATAACGTCCTATTAATGTTAAATCTTGATGAACGATGAAAGGTTACTTAAACATTTTTTTCTTAATGTTCTAAATTGTTTGGGCCCCCGTGGTGAGGGTGTTTGGGGTGGCCAATAGGGTGGCCAGGATTCAGCTGGGAGTGGCCACTCCACCCCCCAGCTCCGCCACTGTCAGGTTCGTCTCTCTATTAGTAAAATAAAACAAAAAAACTACAAAATGATGATAAACGACTAATAACTGATGCACAAAAAACATAAATGGTGTTAAAAAACGACACAATTGTGATAAACGATGCTCAAAAACCTGCAGAAGACCAGAACAGCATCAACGTGACGTAATCACAGCAGGAAGAACAGATTGTGAAAAATAACTCACAAGTGACACAAAACAACCAGAATAACACAAATAAATGCTAAGTGATGCAAAGATAACCCACAAAGAGAATACATACAGAAAAACACAAAGAGAATACAACACATCTGCAGAATACTTCAATATGAAGCAAAAACGCTACAGAAAATCGTAAAAAAGATGGAAAAACTAAAACTACAAGTGACGCAAAGCAACTACAAACAGATTCAGTGTGATTGGAATTTAAATATTAATGTCACTTCAGAGCAGAGGCTTTAGATCAGATTCACTTTCTCTCATTTCCCAGTTGATAATGACCCTGAAGGCAGCACGAGAACAGTATCAGTGTATTAATGACCCTGAAGGCTGCACGAGAACAGTATCAGTGTAATAATGACCCTGAAGGCAGCACGAGAACAGTATCAGTGTATTAATGACCCTGAAGGCTGCACGAGAACAGTATCAGTGTAATAATGACCCTGAAGGCAGCACGAGAACAGTATCAGTGTGATAATGACCCTGAAGGCTGCACGAGAACAGTATCAGTGTGATAATGACCCTGAAGGCTGCACGAGAACAGTATCAGTGTATTAATGACCCTGAAGGCAGCACGAGAACAGTATCAGTGTATTAATGACCCTGAAGGCAGCACGAGAACAGTATCAGTGTATTAATGACCCTGAAGGCAGCACGAGAACAGTATCAGTGTAATAATGACCCTGAAGGCTGCACGAGAACAGTATCTGTGTTCTGTGGGCCCTGAAGGCAGCACGAGAACAGTATCAGTGTAATAATGACCCTGAAGGCTGCACGAGAACAGTATCTGTGTTCTGTGGGCCCTGAAGGCAGCACGAGAACAGTATCAGTGTATTAATGACCCTGAAGGCTGCACGAGAACAGTATCAGTGTAATAATGACCCTGAAGGCTGCACGAGAACAGTATCTGTGTTCTGTGGGCCCTGAAGGCAGCACGAGAACAGTATCAGTGTGATAATGACCCTGAAGGCAACACGAGAACAGTATCAGTGTAATAATGACCTTGAACGCACCACAGGAACAGTGTCAGGGACCCTGAATGCAGCACAAAAATAGTGTCAGTGTCCTGTGGGCCCTGAAGGCAGCACAAAGGCAGTATCTGTGTAATAATGACCCTGAACACACCACGGGAACAGTGTCAGGGACCCTGAATGCAGCACAGAAATAGTATCTGTGTCCTGTGGGCCCTGAAGGCAGCACGAAGGCAGTATCTGTGTAATAATGACCATGAAAGCACCACGGGAACAGTGTTAGGGACCCTGAATGCACCATGTGATTGACTCATAGTGTGTTTTCTGGGTAATTAGCTCTGTAAATCAGAGCGCTATGGAGCGACGGAGATAAGAACGCGGCGGTAAATTGAGCGTGAAACGAGACAAAGACCCCCCTCTGAGAGGATTCATTAGAGAGCAGCGAGCATGCTGGGTAGATAACCCGAGGGGAGGGGAGGGTGGAACAAAAGGTGTTTACAGCGTGTTGAACATTTACACAACAACAGAAACAGGTTATTTATTACCTGTTTCTGTCAGGAAGAGATTAGATGTTACACAGATTCTCTTTCAATGGGACAAAGCAACCAATCAGAGTGAAGCAGAAACACATCACTTCCTGTCAGCAGGAGAGGACTCTTTAAAGTAGAGACACTACATACTGATATACACCTGAACATCAGCAGGAGAGGACTCTTTAAAGTAGAGACACTACACACTGATATACACCGGAACATCAGCAGGAGAGGACTCTTTAAAGTAGAGACACTACACACTGATATACACCGGAACATCAGCAGGAGAGGACTCTTTAAAGTAGAGACACTACATACTGATATACACCTGAACATCAGCAGGAGAGGACTCTTTAAAGTAGAGACACTACACACTGATATACACCGGAACATCAGCAGGAGAGGACTCTTTAAAGTAGAGACACTACATACTGATATACACCTGAACATCAGCAGGAGAGGACTCTTTAAAGTAGAGACACTACATACTGATATACACCTGAACATCAGCAGGAGAGGACTCTTTAAAGCAGAGACACTACATACTGATATACACCTGAATATCAGCAGGAGAGGACTCTTTAAAGTAGAGACTCTACATACTGATATACACCTGAACATCAGCAGGAGAGGACTCTTTAAAGTAGAGACACTATATACTGATATACACCTGATCATCAGCAGGAGAGGACTCTTTAAAGTACAGACACTACATACTGATATACACCTGAACATCAGCAGGAGAGGACTCTTTAAAGTAGAGACACTACATACTGATATACACCTGAACATCAGCAGGAGATGACTCTTTAAAGTAGAGACACTACATACTGATATACACCTGAACATCAGCAGGAGAGGACTCTTTAAAGTAGAGACGCTACATACTGATATACACCTGAACATCAGCAGGAGAGAACTCTTTAAAGTAGAGACACTACATACTGATATATACCTGAACATCAGCAGGAGAGGACTCTTTAAAGTAGAGACACTACATACTGATATACACCTGAACATCAGCAGGAGAGGACTCTTTAAAGTAGAGACGCTACATACTGATATACACCTGAACATCAGCAGGAGAGGACTCTTTAAAGCAGAGACACTACATACTGATATACACCTGAACATCAGCAGGAGAGGACTCTTTAAAGTAGAGACACTACATGCTGATATACACCTGAACATCATCAGGAGAGGACTCTTTAAAGTAGAGACGCTACATACTGATATACACCTGAACATCAGCAGGAGAGGACTCTTTAAAGTAGAGACGCTACATACTGATATACACCTGAACATCAGCAGGAGAGGACTCTTTAAAGCAGAGACACTACATACTGATATACACCTGAACATCAGCAGGAGAGGACTCTTTAAAGTAGAGACACTACATACTGATATACACCTGAACATCAGCAGGAGAGGACTCTTTAAAGTAGAGACACTACATACTGATATATACCTGAACATCATCAGAGAGGACTCTTTAAAGTAGAGACACTACATACTGATATATACCTGAACATCAGCAGGAGAGGACTCTTTAAAGGGTCCTGATCTAAATGAACTGTATAATTCATGATAAACTGAACTTCTCTTTAGACTCTGACATGTTTTCTCCTCGTTCTTCTTGAACTCGTCTCTGAGACTGACCTCCTCCTGTAGGACTCTTTAAAGAGCTGTCAGAACCCCCCCCCAGGCTGTCAGGACCCCCCCCCCCCACCCCAGGGACCCCCGCCTGTTTTCAGAGCACATTAGAGAGCGATGTGTTGCTGCTCAGCTTTAAAAGGCAGAGACAAACACTCCCTGCTGCTCGAAAGACACAAGGTTTCAAAGCTAACGTTAAAAAACGTAGCAAGTTGACGCAAAGCAACCAGGAGATCAAGATGATGCCAGATCCAGGTTTATTGTGAATCTGATGATTAATAGAGAGATGAATCTGCAGGACACATGTGGAGTGTCTCCAGGAATCCAAAGATATTCACTTTGCCCTTCTCTCAGGAAGATGTTTACAAGTTGCACATATTTATATAAAGACCCCGCAGCACTCAGACTGCAATTTAAACATTCAAATCAGTTTGTCGTGTTTCTTATAGGAGACACGACAAAACACGTGAAAACACAGCAAAACACAGCAAAACACGTCAAAACACGTCAAAACACAGCAAAACACGTCAAAACACGACAAAACACAGCAAAACACGTCAAAACACGTCAAAACACGTCAAAACACGTCAAAACACAGCAAAACACGTCAAAACACGTCAAAACACGTCAAAACACGACAAAACACAGCAAAACACGACAAAACACGTGAAAACACAGCAAAACACAGCAAAACACGTCAAAACACGTCAAAACACAGCAAAACACGTCAAAACACGTCAAAACACAGCAAAACACAGCAAAACACGTCAAAACAAGTCAAAACACAGCAAAACACGTCAAAACACGTCAAAACACGTCAAAACACGACAAAACACGTCAAAACACGTCAAAACACGACAAAACACAGCAAAACACGACAAAACACAGCAAAACACGACAAAACACGTCAAAACACGTCAAAACACGACAAAACACGACAAAACACAGCAAAACACGACAAAACACGTCAAAACACAGCAAAACACAGCAAAACACGTCAAAACACGACAAAACACGACAAAACACAGCAAGACACGACAAAACACGTCAAAACACGACAAAACACGACAAAACACAGCAAAACACGACAAAACACGTCAAAACACGTCAAAACACAGCAAAACACGTCAAAACACAGCAAAACACGTCAAAACACGTCAAAACACGTCAAAACACGACCAAAAACACGACAAAACACGACAAAACACGTCAAAACACGACAAAACACGACAAAACACGTCAAAACACGACAAAACACGTAAAAACACAGCAAAACACGACAAAATACGACAAAACACGTCAAAACACGACAAAACACGACAAAATACGTCAAAACACAGCAAAACACGTCAAAACACGACAAAACACGTAAAAACACGTAAAAACACAGCAAAACACGTCAAAACACGTAAAAACACAGCAAAACACGTAAAAACACGTAAAAACACGACAAAACACGTCAAAACACGTAAAAACACGGCAAAATACGTCAAAACACGACAAAATACGTCAAAACACGACAAAACACGTCAAAACACAGCAAAACACGACAAAACACAGCAAAATACGTAAAAACACGACAAAATACGTAAAAACACGACAAAACACAGCAAAACACGACAAAACACGTCAAAACACGTCAAAACACGTCAAAACACAGCAAAACACGTCAAAACACGTCAAAACACGTCAAAACACGTCAAAACACGACAAAACACGACAAAACACAGCAAACACGACAAAACACGTCAAAACACGTCAAAACACAGCAAAACACGTCAAAACACGTCAAAACACGTCAAAACACGACAAAACACGACAAAACACGACAAAACACGTCAAAACACGACAAAACACGACAAAACACGTCAAAACACGTAAAAACACAGCAAAACACGACAAAATACGTTAAAACACAGCAAAACACGTCAAAACACGACAAAACACGTCAAAACACGACAAAACACGACAAAATACGTCAAAACACAGCAAAACACGTCAAAACACGACAAAACACGTAAAAACACAGCAAAACACGTCAAAACACGTAAAAACACAGCAAAATACGCCAAAACACGACAAAACACGACAAAACACGACAAAATACGTCAAAACACGGCAAAATACGTCAAAACACGCCAAAATACGCCAAAACACGACAAAACACGTCAAAACACGGCAAAATACGTAAAAACACGGCAAAATACGTAAAAACACGACAAAATACGACAAAACACGCCAAAACACGCCAAAACACGCCAAAACACGACAAAACACGACAAAATACGTCAAAACACGACAAAATACGTCAAAATACGTAAAAACACGTCAAAATACGTCAAAACACGACAAAACACGTCAAAATACGTCAAAACACGTAAAAACACGACAAAACACAGCAAAACACGACAAAATACGTCAAAACACGTCAAAACACGTCAAAACACGTCAAAATGACAGCAGATTGACGCAAAACAACCAGAATATGACAAATAAATACAACATGATGCAAATAAAAAGCCACAAAGAAAAGTGAAATGATGCATAAAAACACAAATGTTATAAAACAACACATCTGCATTTAAATATGAAGCGAAACAGAGAAACAAGTAAAAAGGTGGAAAAACCGAAATAAATAAAAATCTCAAATATTGCAGAAACACGCTAAAACTACAAGCGACGCAAAGCAACTACAAAGAGAAGTGATGGAGATATGAAGGTCACTTCAGAGCAGAGTCACTTTCACTCATTTCCCAAAACACTCAAAGTACTGGAAGTAAAAGTACTCGTTATGCAGAACTATATGAGATAAGATAAGATTATTTTACAATAAAAATTAAAAGACAAAAATAAACAATCCAAAATGTAAACATCTCAAGAAATAAAATAGTTCACAAAATATTGAATATTAATGTAAAATGTTTTAAATCCAGTAAAAATATACATATTATATTATACTACTCAGGCATAAGTAAAAGTACTTCAACTCTGTAATTTGTACTCGAGTAAACGTCCTCTTCCTGTAATTGTCGGGGGGGATGCCCCGTCACGAAGCTGCTGATTGGTCGATCACTTTTCAATTAGCAGATGAGCTGTGTGTGTGTGTGTGTGTGTGTGTGTGTGTGTGTGTGTGTGTAGTGTGTGTGTGTGTGTGTGTGAGTGTGTGTGTGTGTGTGAGTGGTGTGTGTGTGTGTGTGTGTGTGAGTGTGTGTGTGTGTGTGTGTGTTAGTGTGTGTGTGTGTGTGTGTGTGTGTGTGAGTGTGTGTGTGTGTGTGTGAGTGTGTGTGTGTGTGTGTGAGTGTGTGAGTGTGTGAGTGTGTGTGTGTGTGTGTGTGTGTGTGTGTGTGTGTGTGTGTGTGTGTGTGTGTGTGTGTGTGTGTGTGTGTGTGTGTGTGTGTGTGTGTGTGTGTGTGTGTGTGTGCTGAGGCAGCAGCACTTATCCTTCACAGTGGAAGTATCTCTTTCTAATATCATATCAGGATCAGAGGTGGAGGAACTGAGAGATTAAACAGCGCTGCTCTCTGTGGGAAATAAATATATAAATAGATAAAAATAACACAATGGGAATATAATGATTATACAGATATAATTAAAATATATTAAAAAAACAATGTGTCCTGCGAATTGAAATATCTGGAACACAGCGTTTTAAATGTTAAAGGATAATAATAATAATAATAATAAAATGATGATAATAATAAGTCTGCCAATGCCATCAAAACAATTTTTATTGAGTTGCAGCAATTAAATAATTCACAATTGATTGTTTAAAAGTCTTAAATAAGGTCAGACAAAGTATTTTTTTTCTCTCAGAATTTTAATTTTGGCTTTCCTCAGAATGTTTACATTTTTCTCAGAATTTAAAAAATGTTCTCACAATTTTTAATTTCCTCAGAATTTGAATTTTTTTCAAAATTACGAATTTTGACTTTTTTCGAAAAATACTAGAAAAAAGGCCAGATTTTCTTTTTTTTTTAACTTATTCCTCAGAATTTGAATTTGTTATCAGAATTTTGACCTGTCTAGGAATGTTCGCTTTTGTCAGAACTCTTAGAAATTCATAGAAAACATTTTAGAATTTTAGCGTTTTTTTTTATTTGGACTTTTCTCAGAATTAATTTTTTTTAACTTTTTCCCAGAACTCTCTGGTTTCAGACAGAAAAGAGGAAGAGGAACATCTGTGTTTAAACTGTGCGTCTGTTTTAAATATATCCTGGAGGATTCTGGGTAAATTATATTATTAGGTGTTCCCTCTTCTTCCTCCTCTTCCTCCTCTTCCTCCTCATCCTCCTCATCCTCCTCCTCTTCCTCCTCCTCCTCCCCTCTGTGACCCCTCCCCCTCTGAAGGACACCTGATTCGCTGACACTGCACCACCTGTCTTTAGTCACCGTGGCGACAGCTGCCAAAGTGAGAGAGGGGTTGATGAAGAGGAGGATGAAGAGGAGGATCGATGGAGCGAAGAATGATGAAGAATGAGAGGAAGAGGAAACAAGAGAGGCAGTAAAAGTTTATTTGATTGAAATGTTTTTGTGTTTCTTGTGTTTCTGGTCCTAATGATCTGCGTTTGAACATAAATCATTAGAATACATTATTAATGATCCGGATCTTCATTACAATTCTTTAATGAAGTTTTTATAGAGTGGAGTTCATCGGCTGTTTGTGAACGAGGCTCGCTGATAGGCTGCAGAAATACAAGCAGCAGGAATTATTATTATTATCTATGTTCACGCAGATATATATTATATTTAATGTTTAAAATATTATACAATTATTCATTTCAATATTTTGTATTATTATTATTTTAATAAATTATTATTAATGATTTCATATTTTTTAAACTGTTGTTATATATAATAAAAGCTACAAACATTGAATAATAATATATTTAATCAACCGGATCATCCAGGGCTCACATTGATGACAAATGACTACAAATAGAAGACAATATATAAAAAGGAGTTACAAAACATTAATAATGAATACAAATAGATGCAAAAGGACACAAAATGGATGTAAAACGACTATAAATTGCGGCTGAAACGGTGAAAAGCAGATGGAAGATGGAGCTCCTGCAGCTCCTCTATCCTCCATCGATCCCCTGCATTAAGCCGTGATGGAGCAGAAGATGGAGTCTGGAGCCAGAGGTCAGCATTGTGTATTCTGTGCAGTCAATAATAAAGTTACACACACGCTAACGGGAAGCTAATGAGCTGCAAGGTCGTTAGCATTGCCGAGGGGGGGGGGGCTGCAAACACTGGGGGTATATTTAGAGTGTTTTATAACCGGTAGAAAACACACCCTGGGTTTAAAACGTTTTACTGATCAGGAATACGGAGGACGAAACGTGCTGCAGCTTCAGAGATATGGTCTGAAGAGGTGGGATGTGAGGGCGTGTTTGAAGGGTGACAGGATGGTTGATTCCAGAGCGATGGTGCAGAAGAGAAATAAATGTTGACAATGACTTGTTTTCTAGGCCGAGGAACCAGAAAGTTCAACATCAGAGAAACTACAACGGTGTGAAACAGAGCGTCAGACGGCACGTTGTTGTTTACGTCGGGAGACATCTTGTTTACGTCGGGAGACATCTTGTTTACGTCGGGAGACATCTTGTTTACGTCGGGAGACATCTTGTTTACGTCGGGAGACATCTTGTTTACGTCGGGAGACATCTTGTTTATATACATGTTGAAATTACAAATGAACAATAACAACATATAAAGCAAGTTACATGAGTGTGTGAGGGATGCAATATTAAATATTAAACTGAACATACATTTAAAATGTACAGTGGGATTTTAAGTCCAGTAATATGACATAAGGATATTTTCATGTGATATTTTTATTATAAAAAATGATTACTGTTACTTTTCAACTCATAAATGCAAAGTATTTTCCATATTTGTATCAGACACGTACGGAGCCCCTAAAGGCACATGGGAAAAAAGAGAGAGATAAAAAAAAGTCGAGATACTGACCCGTTATCCCGACTTTTTTAAAACTTTTTTGTAGAAAGTTACCGGTGCGCCAGGGAGGAAGTGGAGACACAGGAGACAACCATTGCATTGCAGACTGTTATGTGTACGTGGGGAAACGACAGTGTATACATTATTTGAGATATATTTCAAACTCAGACTTAATTGTATGGACCTGTCGGCCAGAGGTGTAGAGCTATTGGTTTAAGCACCGGATTGGCAACACAGGAGAGTCTGTAAACCAGTCTGCTTTGATCTATGAATTAATGTCTGTGACTCTCAGAGTACCTGCTGAACACACACACACACACACACACACACACACACACACACACACACACACACACACACACACACACACACACACACACACACACACACACACACACACACACACACACACACACACACACACACACACACACACACAGAGCGGGGCTGAGCAGAGCACAAACAGACTCACATCATGCACCCTGGTGACCGGACATCTCCTTCATAAAACTAATAAAAGGGGGAGTAATCGGGCAGTTTGATGAGGTGTGTGTGTGTGTGTGTGTGTGTGTGTGTGTGTGTGTGTGTGTGTGTGTGTGTGTGTGTGTGTGGCCTAGCATTACTATACTTGTGGGGACCTAAATCTGTTTACACAGTCACGTGTGGGGACTCGCCTCCCTTATGGGGACAAATTGGAGGTCCCCATGAGGGGAGTCATTAATTTTAGGGTGAAGACTTGGTTAGGTTTAGGTTTAGGATTAGGGTAAGGGTTAGGATTAGGATTAGGGTTAGGTTAAGGGTAAGGGTAAGGGTTAGGGTTATAATAATAATAATCTTTATATTTATTATAGCGCTTTATCAAAGACTCTCAAAGCGCTTTACAGATACACATTACACATACAGATCATATGTGATGGTCATCTACTGTGGACAATACCCACAGGAGCACATTCGGGTGAAGTGTCTTGCCCAAGGACACAACGGCCTGACGCAGTGGGGCGGGTTTCGAACTGGAGTTCCCCAACGCCCCCTTGATCTGATGATCAAACGCACAGACCACTGCGCTACCCGTCCCATAAGGGTTAGGGTTAGGGTTAGGCATGTGTTGGTTAGGATAAGTCTCCAGGAAATGCATGTAAGTCAATGTAATGACCCCTGAAGTGATGTATACATGGTATGTGTGTGTGTGTGTGTGTGTGTGTGTGTGTGTGTGTGTTGACGGCCGGCACCGCCCTTACATTTCTATGTTTTTAAACAGCATCATTGAAGTTGCGCTGACAGGCGACAGAGGCTCCGTTTCCCCACGTAAACATAACAGTCTGCAATGAAATGGTTAACCTCCTGTGTGCTCCACTTCCTCCACACACACACACACACACACACACACACACACACACACACACACACACACACACACACACACACACACACACACACACACACACACACACACACACACGTAACTTTGCTCACGAGATTCTTTCTCGTTAGCACGAGAAAGATACTAACCCGTTATCCCGACTCTTTTCTTCTTCTCTCTTTAACCCTAACCCTTTCTTTGCTCCGTAGACCTTTGTCTTTTTGTATATGAGATACAATCTTCCAAAAAGGCGCACGTGACTTTCTTCTGAGTAAAAAAACGATATATTTGTTTTAATGAATGTCACAATATTGTTCATTAAGTATATTGTCATCCACATGTTTATGAAGTGTTCTTATTAACCGGGGGGGGGACTGCAGGCCGAGGGGGGGACTGCAGGCCGGGGGGGGACTGCAGGCCGGGGGGGGGACTGCAGGCCGGGGGGGGGGGGGGGGGGGGGGGGGGGGGGGGGTTGTAAACATTTGGGATATATTTCAAGTGTAATATAACCGTTAGAAAACACACCTGAGGTTTAAGACAGTGCATTTTACTGATCAATCAGGCGGACGGAGGACAAAACGTGCTGCAGCTTCAGAAAGGAGGCAGATATAAAAACACAAATGTTCCAAAACACATGAAGAAACATCTTAAAGGATCAAAAATTGTAGTTTTAACCAGAAAGTGGTCATATTTTTTGTCAATAAGCAACTAAATAAGCAATCTGTCCAATTCATATGATCCAGAGTCCCCTTAATCTTCCAAATTGACACAACATTTATCAAAATCCGTCCACAGAGAGTTCAAATATGGTAACTTTCTGGGTAAAAGTGCGATTGTTGGACCTGAACATGTCAGAAATGGATTCAGCATCATCAATGACCCCCAAAACCACTGCTAAATGTTGCCAATCAGCCAAACCATTGTTTAGCTCTTGTCTGCAAATGCTAATTAATGTCAAAGGTTGCAAATACAAACACAAGAATGTGTCATAAGAAGATAAAATTAGATATATGAACATGAAACAATGATTTAAAAGGGCCGATGAAGTTAAAAAATATATTTCTTTGAAGATGAGAGGAAGTAATGTTTTAGACAAAACTAAAGTGGCCCGAGTACAGATCCCTGTGGGACGCCACTTATTATTTAATATTATTCATCTATCCATCTATTTGCAGCCATGAGGATCTAATCTGTCCTCCAATGATGCTGCACGTAAAGATGATGTCATTGTGTTAAAGAAACACCTGCTGCTCCATCAGATCCGTCCAATCAGGGTTCAACAAATGTTTTAACAATCCAGTGATTTGTAAAGTGTGTTTCTCTCTAATCTGCTGTTTTCATCTGTTTTATATTAAAGTGAATATCGGTGGACGTTCAAACACATCACTGTGGACTCTGAGACTCATGGGCCTTTAAAATATAAACAGATGATTCTAGAAAGACACAAATAGATTTTTAAAAAAGGACAGAAAATGGATGAAACATTTCAAGAAATAAATACAAAACGCTTTGAAACATGCACACAAAGTAGAAATGTAAGCAAATATATTAAAAGGAGATGCAAAATTACAACAAAACCTAATAATGAATAAAAATGGATGCAAAACTACCAAAACAATATGTAAAATTACTATATATTGAGACGGTAATTGCGAAAAATAGATTAGAGATGAATTCATGAAGCAAGGTTCGGGTTGAATTAAAATAACAAATGATGATGTGCAGAATCTTGATGAATAACCGTAATAACGTTAAACTCATAAATCACTATTTCCCTCATATTTAAAGCTGTGAGTTTCCTGCAGACTGAGCTGCACGCTGAAGCATGTAGAGTGCGTGTGTGTGTGTGTGTGTGTGTGTGTGTGTGTGTGTGTGTGTGTGTCGTGTGTGTGTCCGTGTGTGTGTGTGTGTGTGTGTGTGTGTAACATTTCATTACTGTGCTTTGTAGCGTCTCTGATCTTACACAGGAACAGATTGCTGCTCTCAGCCTGCAGCCTCATGTTAATGTGTGTGTGTGTGTGTGTGTGTGTGTGTGTGTGTGTGTGTGTTTGCTCCCTCCTCAGAGACAAATGCTGCGTTCAGGCGCCGCGTGTCGAGCAGGAAGTAATGAGTTCCTGTCGGTTCAGCGTGTCACACGGCAAAATTAAATTTAATGTTCCAGCGCTGCATACATCAATAAATCACAGACACACACACACACACACAGCAGGGACATTATGATGAAAACAACGCCGTAAAAACAACAGAAACACACCGGGTTAATTCAGACCGCTGCCTCGTGTCAAGTGTTTTATTAAAGTCATGAAACCAGAGGAGGATCGCCTGGTGCAGAGAGCGGGAAATATCATATCATAAATATAATATATCACAGAGAGACGTTTAGATCCTCCACAGGTACAGGGAGGGGAGTCCAATACCTGCACTACCTGTTTTATCTTATTAACTTTATTAGAATTAGTTCAAGCAATTAAAATCATCCGTTTATCTTCGGACGACTTTTTTAAAACTATTTATTTATATAGAGGAACTTGTAGGGCTAGGGTTTACTTGGGTTTTTCAAAATAAAACAGAGACTCTAACCTGTGAGCTGAAGCAGCAGGAGGTCCAGAGTCTGCTGGAAAACAAAGAGAGAGATTACTGAGTAACACTCAACCTGCACAACAACAACAACAACAACAACAACAACAACAACAACAACAACACAACAATAATTGATAAAGCGCTTTTCAGGACTCACAAAGACGCTGTACAGAAGTCACATTTCACAGTCTTGGTGGTCTTTAGGGTGTTTCTCCATATCCTTTCCTACGTAATCTAACAGATCCACTGTAGCACCATGAATACAGAACAACGTAAAGACTGTCGCGATATAACATGAATACAGAACAACGTAAAGACTGTTGAGATGTAACGTAAATACAGAACAACGTAAAGACTGTTGAGATGTAACGTGAATACAGAACAACGTAAAGACTGTTGCGGTGTAACGTGAATACAGAACAACGTAAAGACTGTTGAGATGTAACGTAAATACAGAACAACGTAAAGACTGTCGCGGTGTAACGTGAATACAGAACAACGTAAAGACTGTTGAGATGTAACGTAAATACAGAACAACGTAAAGACTGTCGCGGTGTAACGTGAATACAGAACAACGTAAAGACTGTTGCGGTGTAACGTGAATACAGAACAACGTAAAGACTGTCGCGATGTAACGTGAATACAGAACAACGTAAAGACTGTTGCGGTGTAACGTGAATACAGAACAACGTAAAGACTGTTGCGATGTAACGTGAATACAGAACAACGTAAAGACTGTTGAGATGTAACGTAAATACAGAACAACGTAAAGACTGTTGCGATGTAACGTGAATACAGAACAACGTAAAGACTGTTGCGATGTAACGTGAATACAGAACAACGTAAAGACTGTTGCGATGTAACGTGAATACAGAACAACGTAAAGACTGTTGAGATGTAACGTAAATACAGAACAACGTAAAGACTGTCGCGGTGTAACGTGAATAAAGAACAACGTAAAGACTGTTGCGGTGTAACGTGAATACAGAACAACGTAAAGACTGTTGCGATGTAACGTGAATACAGAACAACGTAAAGACTGTTGCGATGTAACGTGAATACAGAACAACGTAAAGACTGTTGCGGTGTAACGTGAAAACAGAACAACGTAAAGACTGTCGCGATGTAACGTGAAAACAGAACAACGTAAAGACTGTTGCGGTGTAACGTGAATACAGAACAACGTAAAGACTGTTGCGATGTAACGTGAATACAGAACAACGTAAAGACTATCGCGGTGTAACGTGAATACAGAACAACGTAAAGACTGTTGCGATGTAAGGTGAATACAGAACAACGTAAAGACTATCGCGGTGTAACGTGAATACAGAACAACGTAAAGACTGTTGCGATGTAAGGTGAATACAGAACAACGTAAAGACTATCGCGGTGTAACGTGAATACAGAACAACGTAAAGACTGTTGCGATGTAAGGTGAATACAGAACAACGTAAAGACTGTCGAGATGTAACGTGAATACAGAACAACGTAAAGACTGTTGAGATGTAACGTGAATACAGAACAACGTAAAGACTGTTGCGGTGTAACGTGAATACAGAACAACGTAAAGACTGTTGCGATGTAACGTGAAAACAGAATAATGTAAAGACTGTTGAGATGTAACGTGAATACAGAACAACGTAAAGACTGTTGCGATGTAACGTGAATACAGAACAACGTAAAGACTGTTGCGATGTAACGTGAATACAGAACAACGTAAAGACTGTTGCGATGTAACGTGAATACAGAACAACGTAAAGACTGTCGCGATGTAACGTGAATACAGAACAACGTAAAGACTGTCGCGGTGTAACATGAATACAGAACAACGTAAAGACTGTTGCGATGTAACGTGAATACAGAACAACGTAAAGACTGTTGCGATGTAACGTAAATACAGAACAACGTAAAGACTGTTGCGATGTAACGTGAATACAGAACAACGTAAAGACTGTTGCGATGTAACGTGAATACAGAACAACGTAAAGACTGTTGCGATGTAACGTGAATACAGAACAACGTAAAGACTGTTGCGATGTAACGTGAATACAGAACAACGTAAAGACTGTCGCGATGTAACGTGAATACAGAACAACGTAAAGACTGTCGCGGTGTAACATGAATACAGAACAACGTAAAGACTGTTGCGATGTAACGTGAATACAGAACAACGTAAAGACTGTTGCGATGTAACGTGAATACAGAACCACTCTCATTACGGATTTCCTACGTGACAATGTGACCAGACTTTGTAACGTTATGTACGTAACTCAAATGAAAACAGAGCGTCTGCCCTTAGTAGAGATTCCTACATACCGTTACGGAATATAGACCCCCCCCCCCCATAAAGTATTGTTAAACTGCTGATATGAGAAATACTGCAGACGATATAAACATGCATGTAACAACACAGATGTAACACCACTTGTTGTGTAATACCAATATGTGCAAAATATATAGATATATATATATATTTATATATATCGTTAATAACTGTGTAATACCTGGCTGCTAAATCCTCAGAACTGTTACAGGATGAGTATTTTGTCAATTGTGTCTATAATATGTTTTGAATGCATAAGATAAGATAAGAGATCAGAAGTACTTTATTGATCCCAATGTGAAATGTTTGCGTTACAGCAGCATAAGAAGACAAGACATTGCACATAAGAGAAATGAAAAGACTAGAAATAACAATCCAAAATCTCATATAGAAATAAAATAGCATTAAAAAAGTAGAAAATATAAATGCTGCAATACAAATGTACAGTAACAACATATAAAGCAGGATATGATATATACATGAATTGTGTAAGGACTGGATACAGTTATCCAAGATAATATTAAGCTGTAAAAAATGCAAATGTCCCCCCTGTGGGACGACTAAGGGGATTCTGATTCTGAGATGAACGTAGATCTGGACCTGCATCAGACCCTCAGATCTTCCTCAGAATCAGACTCGAGCCCACTGTTTTCTCAGAGTCTGAACCGGACCCTGATCCTGGGGCAGATGCAGGGTATTGAAATGAAATGGATCTGCTCTCAATGAGCCTCCAGCTGGGGAAGAGGGGCATGATGGGATTAGAGGGGGGGCCGGAGGTAAAGAGATTATCAACAATGAAGGTAATGTAGAGAAAGTTGCTCCCACACCACGGAAACTTCAAACAAATTCCCACAAAAGGCTTTTTATTGTATTTCTGCTGGGGCCAGGTGAGCAGCCCCTGACCCCCCCGCCGCACAAACTCAATCACTCCCAGAGCTTCATGGGCTTTTACATTAAAGCCATATATTCTGATTAAAGAGCAGAGAGGAGAGCGGGATGAGAGGAGTTTAAACTCAGTTAGAAACTGCAGAACCAGCAGACCTGGACCCCCCCCCCCCCCTGTCAGGAATCAGGTAAAAGAACCCCTTCATCTGGAGCATAATGTGGATCAGACCCATCATTTATTACAGATAACGCTCTGAGGATCCTTGGAATGATTGCTATATTCACTATGACTCAGGTTTTTAAAGTCAAAATGATGAATTAATGGCCTTGAGTTCAGTTTCTTTCTGCTCTAACGCTGTGAAACGCGCACCTGCCTATAATAATAAGTCAGAGGCTTTTATTGTGAAAGAGAAGAAAGGAGGAGAGGGTCCGGTTGAAATCAGAAATAGGTTGTTGTTTAATAATCATCATATCAATCCATTCAAACTGCTGAAATACTCACGACGATGAAGGAATATCTCTCCCACACGTTTATCAAGAACTCCGTCATGATGGCTAAATTCCACTTATTATTTATTTGCACTATTTTAACTATTTTATCTGGTTTTTATATTTAGTGATATAGGAGTTACAAGACAAGTGCATCAAAGTACAGTGTCCCAGATACACAGGAGACAGTAAGGTGCATTTACAAGTACAAATAACAAATGACAAAATACACTGGAAAATAACAATAACAACAAGGTGTTTTGCTCGTATTGAGTAAATAAATCTGCCAATAGAACAAGTGAACATTTGCTTGGTTAGATTTCTTGGAATAAGACGGGATATTTAGATAAAGGAGATCTTGAGATTAGCTGGTAAAACTGATTTTGAACTATATCTTACCAGGATCAGGAAATGTTGTTACAAAATAAGCTGCAAAAGCTCAAAGGTTTTCAGTTATCTCACGTTAGTTGGCGATGTTCTGATAAGATGTAGTTGTAGCAGCTTGAGAAACTTGTTTCATTTGAGAAATAACTCAAAATACGATGTTTTCTAGAGTCTAGAAGTTGCATTGTCTAAAAACAAGACCCTATATCTCACTGCATCGTTACCTCTTCAGTCTCATATCGAGTGTAAAGACACATTCTGACTACTGTAGATATTAGACGAATATACTTTGCAAGATTTTGAGTTTTTCCAGTGTATCCATGGAGACGTATACATATCTGTTTTACACTGTTGGAGGAGCCTGAGACCTCAGATCCACACGCTGTGTGCTAATGAAAAAACCCTTGAACTGAATCTTGAATGTATTTCTTTCTGCACGCTAACACCTGTCTTTCTGCTCTCACATCACTTCCTGTCCGTGCGTTACCCCCCCCGCTCTGAATCATGACTTAATGTTTATTCTGTTTACGGGCTCTTGTTGACTTCTGTCAGTGAATGTGAACTAAACCCACCTCACTGCTTTCAGAGCTCTCCCCCCCGACCCGCAGTAAACCGTCCAGCTGTTAGATCTGGCTCCCTTACAGGAACCTCCGTTAGTGTGAGGCGTCAGAATCATTCATCTTTATACTGCGGAAAAGAAAAGAAACGCTGAGATCAATTCAACATAAAAAGAAACCGAGAAATATAAATAAAAAATGATGTCTCAAACATTTGTTTCAAAATATTACGAATAATATTCCTTGAAGGATTGAAATGTTATTCTCTGTTTAAATGTACTTAATTCTTTAAAAAGTAGTATTGTGCAGCTATTCTGTGATACCACAATAAACCGTATTTAATTCTGTCTTAATGTACATTATTTAATTTCATATCCATTTACATGAATACAGACTTCTTGCACTGTTCATTGCCATTTCTAAACTGTAGCTGCTGAGCATGAAACCTTTGAATATCTGAGTCTTTATTCTTAGAAAAGTAGTACCATGGGCGTGATGCATCTCTTCTGTGATATATTGCTTTAGAGATTCTCTGATTAACATTCAGCCTCCGCTCAGGTGATATTTAACGTTGAAGCGCCACAGATCTGGATGTTTCCACATAAAGTCTGCAGCTGCTCCTCTCAGCTTTATGAACGTCTGTCGGTATGAGGGACGCCGTAAAGCCGGAAACTCTGAGCATCATGAAACCAGGGAAACCATCTGGGATATTCCCCGCGCTGCAGAAATAACTGTTAACGTCCGTATGTCTGCTCACATCACTCACACAGAGAAAACACAGAGACAACTCTCTGGAACAGGGACATGGAGACAGGGACATGGAGACGGGGACATGGAGACGGGGACATGGAGACGGGGACATGGAGACGGGGACATGGAGACGGGGACATGGAGACGGGGACATGGAGACGGGGATATGGAGACGGGGACATGGGGACATGGAGACGGGGACATGGAGACGGGGACATGGAGACGGGGACATGGATACGGGGACATGGAGACGGGGACATGGATACGGGGACATGGAGACGGGGACATGGATACGGGGACATGGAGACGGGGATATGGAGACGGGGACATGGATACGGGGACATGGAGACGGGGACATGGATACGGGGACATGGAGACGGGGATATGGAGACGGGGACATGGAGACGGGGACATGGAGACGGGGACATGGAGACGGGGACATGGATACGGGGACATGGAGACGGGGACATGGATACGGGGACATGGAGACGGGTACATGGAGACGGGGACATGGAGACGGGGACATGGAGACGGAGACATGGAGACGGGGACATGGAGACGGGGACATGGAGACGGGGACATGGAGACGGGGACATGGAGACGGGGACATGGATACGGGGACATGGAGACGGGGACATGGAGACGGGGACATGGATACGGGGACATGGAGACGGGGACATGGATACGGGGACATGGAGACGGGGACATGGAGACGGGGACATGGAGACGGGGACATGGATACGGGGACATGGAGACGGGGACATGGAGACGGGGACATGGAGACGGGGACATGGAGACGGGGACATGGAGACGGGGACATGGAGACGGGGACATGGATACGGGGACATGGAGACGGGGACATGGATACGGGGACATGGAGACGGGGACATGGAGACGGGGACATGGAGACGGGGACATGGATACGGGGACATGGAGACGGGGACATGGAGACAGGGGACATGGAGACAGGGGACATGGAGACGGGGACATGGAGACGGGGACATGGAGACGGGGACATGGAGACGGGGACATGGAGACGGGGACATGGAGACGGGGACATGGAGACGGGAACATGGAGATGGGGACATGGAGACGGGGACATGGAGACGGGGACATGGATACGGGGACATGGAGACGGGGACATGGAGACGGGGAAATAAGAGATTCTGGGATCAGGGTCTTTTGGAGGCTAACAGGTGCAATAACAACGTCTCAATCAATCAATCAATCAATCAATGTTTATTTATAGCCCAATATCACAAATGTTACATTTGTCTCAGTGGACTTCACAGTTTGTACAAATATATCAGTATGACAATACGACACCCTCTGTCCTTAGACCCTCTGTCCTTAGACCCTCTGTCCTTAGACCCTCACATCGTGCAAGGAAAAACTTCCGGAGAAAACCCACAGTTTAAAGGGAACATGGGAGAAAGCTCAGGGAGAGCAACAGAGGAGGGATCCCTCTCCCAGGACGGACAGACGTGCAATAGATGCCGTGTATAAATTGAAAAGATAATACATTTGCAACATAGGTAGTCCAAATGTTTGGAAATGCATGTGTGTATAATAGGAAGATGAATCCACGAGGATATCCATCCAGGACCTATGATCCAGGACCACAGCCACGACTCAAGATCCAGGGCTCGCGATCCAGGACACAGGAGCGCAGGATCATCCATGACTCCGGATCCCGGCGTATATAGACACCAAAAAGAAAGACATGTGGGGAAGCTGGGTTAATGGGAACATGAGAGTACACAGGTATAGACAGAGAGAAGGAAGAAGTAAGATGTCCCCCGACAAACTAAGCCTATATCAGCAAAACTAGGGGCTGAATCTAATCAGCCCTAACTATAGGCTTTATCAAAAAGGAAGGTCTTAAGCGCACTCTTAAAAACGGATAGGGTGTCTGCCGCCCGAACACAAACTGGAAGCTGATTCCACAAATGTGGAGCTTGATAAGAAAAGGCTCTGGCTCCCATTGTACTTTTAGAGACTCTAGGAACAACCAACAACCCTGCATTCTTGGAACGCAATGCCCTAGTAGGACAGTAGGGTATAATGAGTTCTTTAAGGTAAGATGGCGCCTGCCCATTAAGGGCTTTGTAGGCGAGAAGAATAATTTTAAATTCTATCCTGTGTTCTATAGGGAGCCAGTGTAAGGCAGCCAGAACAGGAGTAATGTGGTCCCTTTTCCTAACTCTGGTTAGTACACGAGCCGCAGCATTTTGAATCAGCTGAAGCCACTTGACTGACTTCTTGGTACACCCTGATAATAAAGAGTTACAATAATCCAGCCTTGAAGTAACAAATGCATGGACTAGTTTCTCTGCATCGTTTTGAGGCAAGATATGCCTGATTTTTGCAATGTTACGTAGATGGAAGTAGGCGGTCCTTGA
>NW_022991800.1:0-15115 GCF_902827175.1 Gymnodraco acuticeps
CTCTGTTTTACGTAACATCGGACATAGAAGACTGAGGTGGGAGTCACCACAGCCACTATTGTAGAGGAGGAGCCAAATGATGAGATAGAGGCCGTTTCTCAATCGCGAGGATGCTGGCTTGGTAGTCGCGTACTTCCAAGTCACTTCCTTCAGAAACGAAGCCAGTATGCCTCCAAGCCACGGCTTCGGAAAACGAAGAAGAATGGAACAGGCTAACAAGTGTGCCACTCTCTCTAACGGGTTCAACATAAACTGTACCGAAAATAAATACCTCACGATGTCTATCTAATTATGAACTTGCTTTACTTTCACGGAACACTTTTTTAGTGATAAAAATGTAACAAAGTAACATATTTACCAACACATGTTCTACGCCATTACATACATTACATTTAAATGTGTGCTGGGTCGGTTCAGCCATTCTCCGCAAGGGTTTTTGAAATTGGTCCGTGCGCAAAGCATTGTGGGGATTTTAAGGACGCGAAGTCTACCCATGTGCAGCCTCGAAATTTCCCCCAAACCAAGGACGCGGCCTCGGTGGAATTCCATGTATGCTGGAGATTGGAACAGTCCTTCGGCGGCACTCGATGACGTAGCATCCTTGAAATATTGGCTTGGAAGCCAGAATCCTCGAGATTGAGAAACGGCCATATAGTTAGGTGACGGAGCTTTGTTGGCTCTCTTTCTCGCGACTGTGAGACAGCAGCTGCAGTTGCTCTCTCTACCACCTTCTGTTTGTTCCATTACCGCGCTATTTAATTAAAGTACCAATTTGAACCTTTTGAGAGACTCCATTAGTCTCTGTATTTAAGCTTCTCTCCTGGACGCGAGAACAACGAACACATCTAACAACACCTGAGAAAACTAGTCTTTAGCTGCTCCACTTTCTTCACCAGCTGCATGTTGTTTAGAGCTGAGTAGGTAGCAAACAGTGGGTGTACAGTATAGCTTTTGTTTTGTTTCCACAGATGCCAGTTGCTGCTGGAAACAAGATTAATGAGAGCAGTGAGGGTGAAACAAACAATAAGTATGCTGTAAAAACTAAAACTAGCCACAAGAAGTCAACGACCTTTGTGTGGTTAATAACATGTGCTGGTTATTCTGTGGGTTTGATAATGTATGTCCAAATAGCGCCTTTTTCTGATCGCTACCCTATTTTTCTAATTGATTCCGATGAGAACAGAGAGCATGCGGTCGGAAACAACCATCTCCACAAACAGTGCTCAGCGTCCTTCATATGCTCCAGCTTTTTTATGCGCCTGCTCCAACCAAGTTGAAATGTTTTTACCTTTCAGAAAGGCCAGAACAAGGTGATATGTGGAAACAGGCTCTAGTGACCTCTAACACATCACACACAATTATTCACGTACAAAGAATTGATTAGTGGAGAGATTTTGCAGCATCCTCGATATTAATTAAAGGGTTGCAAATGCCAACATTTTTGTATTACTGCCAATTTTTATACTTATTCCATTCCATTGAAATGTAAATACTGTTATATATTTTATTATTTTTCTGTGTGATTAATTCTTGTTTTACTGTTATGCACGCACCACGACATCCAGTCAAATTCCTCGTACGTGTAATAAACCTGATTCTGATGTCATTATTATTACTTTTGTGTGTTTTTATACTGTAGGTTATTTTCAAGCTCAGGTTTCCAATTTCCTTTTTGTTCCGAATGAAAACTAAAAGCTGCTGTTGCTGGATTTGGCACTGCAATAGGTCACTAAGCCTTCATCAGGGTCAATAAAAACTACCTGAAGGCGGTAAAGAAACTGAAGCCAAACCCAGACATTAGAGGAGTCCAGCTGTCTGAACCCTGAATGCATCACACCAGCATTTCCCCAGTTTTCCATCAGGAGGACAGTGAAGTAGATTGATTTGGGGCCAAGTCGTAGCCTCATGGCTTTGGCGAGAGATATTACAATGGAGCTCCGTTCAAACCACTTCCATCCCTCCATCCCCACCCTCACTACACCCCCAACCCCTTTCACTCTATCTCTCTCTGGGGATGGAGAGCCTTCATTTTAATAAAAGTTGTTGCAGCACTGCTGGAAGTCCACAGAGTCTGGATTAACCTGCAGAAAGTGGGTCACCTCCCATGACCGCACATTTCAAAGCATAAATACCTACATTCAAATTCACACATTCATATATTCAAATCCAATTTTGTGATATTTTTCAGTCTTTATTTTCACTTTTACGTTGAATATGTTTACATTTACGTCAGAGGCAGACCTCATCATTTATTTGGGATGTGTGATTGTTGTTCTATTGTGACTATATATATGTGACTTTTACTATATTGATTTGTTGTCCTTTTTTTGTACTACATCTGTAAAGCGACGTTGAGCACCTGTAAAAGCGCTTACAAAATAAATTTATTATTATTATTATTGTTATTATTATCAACTTCCTATTATCAACATAGTTCAGCTGCATTAGTGGGACTGCATATAATCGAAGAAGCACAGAGCATTATAGGGTGCTTTTTAGCACTTCCTGTGTCCTTGTGTGGAAGTCAATGGTTTTCTGACTGTACTTTTGTTTAGGAGAGTGAAATAACATCTGTGGTTTTGATCTACGACATCCAAAACATCATCATGCCGAACATTAATCAGAAACCATAGTATATGGAGATGTTTCCTGCTGAATAAAACGTGTAAATATCATAAACAATTGTTAGCAGAATATCTTATTTTGTGCAATATTCCAAAAATCCAATGAAAATATCCCATTGTCTTTTTGTTTAGGAAATCCTTGCGATGTTAAAGGTGGGGAAGGTCATTTTGGAGAAAGCAGCTTGAGTGCGCTAGAATTTGAAAATACACAACTGGGAAAAATCTGCCCCTTCCTTCAGACTTCCTTACAGAGCCCCTCCTCCAACACACACGAACGCGCACATGACCAATGAGGGCACGAGATAAGTTTGTGCACAGATGGAAGGCTGACAGGCAGGTAGGCCATCCAGTTACTTTAGCCGGGCCGACTCAGATGATTGGTCGTGCTTTTTGCAGCACCACGGCTTCCACAGATGACATTTTTTTAATGTATTTATTGTCAAAGCATTTAATATATTCATTGCTATCGGGATGTTAAGAGCATTCCATGGAATATAGCAACAAGTGTTTCTGAAGTGAATTACTATTATTATTGAAATAAGTCATCCCTGAAACATTATGGAGAATGAAAGGGGGGTGACGGTCTTCATACAGTATGTTTGTGCCTCTTTGCATGTGTGAAGAAGAATCAGTGCATCTAGAACAGGGGTATCAAACTCAAGGCCCGGGGGCCAAATCCGGCCCGCGACTTCATCTGATGTCGCCCTGAAAGAATATAATATGTTTATTATACGGTTACATGCCGATATACAGAAGCACGATGTCTATAAACTACATGTCCCACAATGCATCTCAAATGTGACTTTTTTCTTAGAATTTTACTTTTTCTCCGAATTTTACTTTTTTACTTCAAAATATGCCTTTTTCTCAAAATGTTACATTTTTTTCAATTTTTTTTCAATTTTGACTTTTTTCCAGAATTTGGCTTTTCTTTTAAAATAATTTTGTGACGTTCTCAGTGAAGAGACTTGCAATTATTTGCCTTAGACTTCTTGTTTCAGACGTAGTCATTTATGAAGTTATAACCCTATCCGATAATAATCCAATGCAGGGGCAATAATGTCATATAGTACATTATTTTATATTGAATATTTATATATGTATTTTAATATAGTCTTAAAGTTACAACCGGCCTTGAGTGAGACCATAATGCTGATGTGGCCTGCGATGAAATTGAGTTTGACACCCCTGATCTAGATCGATATTAATTAACCCAAGATCCTATAAGATGTTTGCAATCTTTACCAATCCATGTGTGCAGTTGATCACATTAAACACTTCTATTCTTATCAACGCATGGTGACTGTGTTAACATAATTCACATATACCTGCACAGTGTTTGTTATTTGATGGGATTTGTCATCTGGTTGTGTCGTTTTTATAATTTGTTCCCTGAACTTCATGCAGTTTCTGGCCTGATTGCAAGAGCAGCTGCTGCCGGCTGTAACCTCGATGCTGACTGAGATAAAAGTGACTGTCAGATAAATCATAAAATACTTAAACAAGAAGATTATGTTGGGAAGTCTTTGTCTATTAAAGGGGACCTATCATGCAAAATTCACTCTTTGATGTATTTTATACATAAACATGTGTCCCCGGTGTGTCGGTGAACTCACGCAGCGTCAGAAAATAAAACCCTCTCTCTTTTCCTCCGTACCCAAATCTCTAAAAACGGGGCTACAACGGAGCTGATCCAGATTTGCGTCCGATATGACGTAATATCTGAAATGTAGGCTGGCTTTACACCCACGCCCTATCAGAAACAATGCCCGACTGTTTTGGACGTAATATGGTTGGTGCATGTTTACATTAGTGTTACGGCCCACCCTCTACTCCGCGGTAGTGGCTCGTGGGGAGACCCGCAACATAAAATAATACACGCAAAAACAGGTAATTAGATACTGTGCGTTTATTCTTAAACAGCCGTTCGCTCACATGAGCGAAAACGGCACCCAAAAAGAAAGGTCTGGAGGACTGGCCAAAATAAATAAAACAAAGGAGATAACCCGAGCCAGCTACACCACGGGCCGTAGGACCCAGAGCTCCCCCCTACCAGAAATCAATCTAACAGCCCTAATGGGACAAAATGAAGCCGCGAAAAAACTGGACTACCAGGTCCTCCAGGAAAAATATAAGCACATCTATCAAAACGCACAACAGCTCAAAAATGCACAATAAGGTCTTCTCCAAGGAGAGTGTCTCTCGGCGTCAGGATCGGGGAGAGACCTCTTCTCCTCCAGCTTCTCTTTTTAAGTACCCAGCTGAATGGAATTAGGAACACCTGGGGGAGGCGGAGCCAGGGGCGGACCAGGTGTACCTGCGCAGCAGAGAGACAGAGAAGACAACAAAGAGGGGAGCACGTAACAATTAGCATCACTAACACTCAGAGCTAACCTGTACTGGAGAGCATGTGTGTGAAGAAGCAGGAAGTAAAAAGGAACTCACCTTGTGGTATAACCGGCAAGAGAGAAAGCCTTTGAGCTCCATACTGTTTCAGATCCTTGATAATCCATGATATGGCGTTTCATCACGGCAGTATTTAGTTTAGACAGTAGCTGCCGGGTCCCGCATGAGCTCAGACCCCTACTCTTTAAAGCTTTATACCCAAATCAGCGCTTTTGAAACAGGAAGTGAAATAGAGGGATATGAGGCATGGCTATAATGAGTGATCTGTTTGGTATTTTGAGCAAAACACTTCATAGACATGTTTTTTATATATCTGAGACCTATGCTATTGCCTACAAATAGCATAATAGGTCCACTTTAAGTCTATCCCCTGGTTTTCTCCAGACCCTATAACTTAATGCATGAATTTTAGTTAGAATTCGGTCACAAAAAGATCTTTATTTGTTACGTACTCTCAAGTTAAGACCAGGACAATTCACCTAAAATCTATTCATTATTTTTTATTTTTTAAGTAAAAGATTGATCTACTATAGAGTATTTGAACTATTCTGTATATTTATATGTTGTAACTCTAGATACTTCACATATTTGTTATGTTTATTTGTATTCATTTTGTGTATTGTATTTTGTGCAATGCCTTGTTGACATGCTGCTGTGACAAAAATAAAGTCCCAATAATAAAGTCAATTTTAATCTAATCTAATACATAGTAATACGTGCAGCAGGTCAGTTATCGACATTTCTATTAAATCAGACACAGTTTTGGAAGCATGGCTTACCTTTAATGTATCCTGATAAAATGGTTAATTGATTGTACAGAACCAGTTTGAAGTCCTTCAGTTAACCGTTAGAGCCAATCGAATCGAGGGGAAGTTCCTAAAATCCATCTAAACATTACCCATTGGTGAATGAGTGACGCGTAGCCAGAATGCCCCGGAACCGGAAGCTGTCATACACTCTGGTAGCTATCGTCGCAGCTAATATGAAATCTCCATTATTGACATACAAATTGAATGATGGATTATCAGTAATCTTTTGAAAGTGACACAGACACATTGGATTAACCTATGGATTAACCTTCTGCAGCGTTTTTATCGTTTTAATGCCATTGAACACAACTTTTGATCAGAAAACAACAGAGGTAAGAAGTTTTTAGACGTCTTGGCTCTATAAAGCAAATGTTGTTGTTGTTTGTTGTTGCCGCGAGTTCTGATCGCTCAGTGATGATACTTATATATCTTGTTTGTGCAGATCCGATAAGTATTTTACCTCGAGTTATGTGCTAAGTGCGTTAGCATTTTTTCGCTCAGGGCTAACTCAGAGCCTTTGCTATTACCCTTTTGTTTCGTTTTGCTAAAAATTGAGTTTCTTCCCGTTAAGTGGATATGACACATTTATAGTTTATTAAATGTTAAAAAGCCCGCAGACGCTGTTTCTTGCAAGATGTTGCGTTTTGCCCCCACCCATGGGCCCGTGGGGTTCAACTGGTTAAACTTAAATTATTTTAGGAATACACATCGTGGACCCTATCATCCACAATAATACATTTTGACAAATTGCACCTTACGTGGAAGGGTCCAATTATTAGGGGGCAGGCCTCAAAATATGGACCCTTTTCATTTCAGTACATGCTAACACCAAATAATAGATGGTAATCGTTTGTTAATGAAGCATTAACTTGCACTAAATGACTCTAAATCTCACCTTAGCCACATTCAAGCTTCTGGGTATTTTCTCAAATTTGATTGACAAGATTGGGGTAAGTGAAAAACCTAGATATGAACAGAAATCCCCTTGGAGAAAAAATACGTTATATCATGGCTTAGATTAGTTTGCTTGAAAATAAAAAGGAGGCAGTGAGGAGGAAGCCGCCCTGACAAATGTTTGTATTTGTGTCTTTGTGTCTGTGCTTTGAGGTACAGAGGTGATCAGGGATTAAAATGAGAACCACAAGAACAGAAGACAAGAGTCAACAGACAGGAACACCGGCATATTTATATCTTTTCTTTCTGCTACGCTTACGTTTCCACTTCATACGAAACAAGCTGAAACCCTCCACACAATATTCATGTCGATGTTCACAGGAAACAAGTCGACAGCAAAGAGGGCACACTGTATGCATATGTGTGTGTGTGTGTGTGTGCGTGTGTGTGTGTGTGTGTGTGTGTGTGTGTGTGTGTGTGTGTGTGTGTGTGTGTGTGTGTGTGTGTTGTGTGGGTGGGGGGGCATACAACAGAGGGATCATTTTGTGCATGTGAGTGGAACAGCACTGTTGGTTAGACAGTATATAGCATAATAAGCCCTGAGAGCTCTTTTATCCTGAGGCATGTGTCTAGTTCCTCTGATTGACTCCGGAGGTGTGTGTGTGTGTGTGTGTGTGTGTGTGTGTGTGTGTGTGTGTGTGTGTGTGTGTACCCTTATTTATTCCAGGCTTCCTCAATTGACTCTGTAGGTGATGTTACATGTTGTGAGCCTGAATATATCTTTGTATATGTGACCTATTTTCTAGCCATTTCCGTGTTTCTGAATGTTTGTCAGGTGGCACAGCAGCAGCAGTGAGAACTGGTTTGCTGCTGAAGTGAAGTGACAGCCTCTTTTCTACCGTTGGGTGTCTCTATTTCCCTCTCGTTCTCTCCCAGTCACCACTTTTTCCTCTCGTATCTGTACTTTTCCTTTATCTGCCTGCCTCTTCGCTCTTTTTCACCTCTCTGTCCGCCTTTATCAATTATTTGCTCATGGCTTTCTGCAACACTCTCATTTTAAAATACATTTATTGCCATTTAGCTGTCACACAAAAGCTAAAGAGATTTGTAAAATGTCTTATTTCTGGACATCTATATTGCAGATCTTCGCCTTCATAATTGCACGGCCAAAACAACAGTTAAATGATATGATGATGTGCAAAGCCGCGTGGGGAAATGTCAGTTTTTTCATCTTGGTATGACCTGTAGGACACAGAAGTGTTTTTGTTAGACACTAATAAGTGACAGAGAAACATCAGTTTTAATGTTATACCATAGTCCATAGTAATTAATGCTGCAAAGCTGGGTATTTTGAGCTCGGCGCACGCAGAGGCTAACAACAGCTAGCTCTAACGCCATCGAATAGGACGTATATTTACCTTCTTTCTCCTAGGGAATCGTCGTTGAAGTTGATGATGATTGTAAGGAACTTTTGGATGTAGCATGTAACGACTGTAAAGTTGGTAGTAAAGTCGTCCCATTTCTTCCATTTCGTTTCGACAGAGCAAAACCAAAACGAGTAGCGCTTCAATACAATCGGCCATTGTTGTTGTTGTCGATGTGAGGGGTTTCCACGCGGTTTGGCTTTATGAAGCAGGCACGCAAACGGTTACGTCATGACGCAAACGATGAAGCAATGACGCAGCACCAGTCGGGCTCTGAGCGGTGTGAACAGAGCGGGAGCTGAACCGAAGAACCGGTTCCGAACCAGAAAAGCTCTAGCACGGAGCTAGAACGGGAAAAGCCTTGGTGTGAAAGGGGCATAAGGGGGCATTAAAGTAAGAAGAAGTTTCCACATATCCATAAAAGAAGGCCGAGGCAGCTCTCAGGTGTGAATAGGTATGTTTATGAAACAGCACATGCATACTCAGCAAATGCTCCCACCTGATTAAGCTTAAAAAAGTGGAGTGAAAATGCTACATTTCTTAAAGTAGGGTAAATAAATCAAAAGACACTCCCGTCATTTCACTGATGCTGGCCTATGTGGAATAATTTAAGTTGAATCCCCCGAGATAATTACATCCTCCTCCACTCATTCCTCATGTGTGACATATTTTATTTATAAATGAATAAACAACACTTCTATTTGGGGCGATAATTATGAGTTTCCGCACATCGTCAGTGGTTGCTGAGATGTTGTGTTTCCCTGTGGAAATTCTAAGTAGGTTTCAGAACAGCCGTCAGCTAGACAGAGGTGAAAAATGTGTCCAGACAAGAACTAAATGAGCTAATCTAATTGTGTGTGTGTGTGTGTGTGTGTGTGCACGTGCTTGCATATGTGTGCCTTGTCTGTGTGCATTTGCCGCTGTGTATATTTGCCTGTGTAGCAGCCAATGTGTGCTTGTGCCTCTGTGTACACCCGTCCCTGCACTTTGTGTGTTGTAATTGAGCCATCGCTGGGCGGATGTTGCATGAGCACACAACAGCTTTCTAGCTAGCTAAACAGCCGCTATAATTGAAATTAAAAGGTAACCACATTCATCAAGCTGAGCTTTGTTTAATTGAAATGTATGTTTGTTTACGTGTGTCTTTCTCTGTGTGTGTGTGTGTGTGTGTGTGTGTGTGTGTGTGTGTGTGTGTGTGTGTGTGTGTGTGTGTGTGTGTGTGTGTGTGTGTGTGTGTGTGAGAGAGAGAGAGAGGTTGGAGCAACAGCAGCAGTGGAATGAAAGATGGAGGGAGACAAAGTGTATGTGAATGTTAATGACAATGTGTGTGTTTGTTTGAGAAACACACTGAATGTGTAATGAGGCTGGGAAGCTTAGACTCCATACCTGTCCTGGTGATAAATAACTGATGGCATCAACAAACAACTTCCACTCCCACACACACACACACGCACGCACGCATGCACGCACGCACGCACGCACGCACGCACGCACACACACACACACACCATCTTTCAGTCTTCACATTTTCTCTCTGTGTGTCTGTGTTTTCCCTCTCCTCACCTAACTCGAATGGAAGGAGTCTCTGTCCGTGTGTGTCCATCCTTTGATTCTCTCAAAAGCTGTTCATCCATTGAACTTTACAATTGGAGGGTATACTGCTGAGGACTGGAGGAAGTGCAGTGTTGAGTGTGAGGTTGTTTCAGTGAGCAATTCTCAAGAAACCTGCAGGCAGCAAGATCGAAGGCCAAGCAATCAGTTAAACTACTGCTCCAAATATTAATTAAAATGCTTGAGGTAGAAACAAACCCAACTGTTTCTCTGCACTTCGACATAAAAAGACAACTCAGTTATGTACTTAGCAATTACAAAGGTTTTTCTTATTGATAGATAATGTACTTGCAGTTTGTATCTTCATGATTGAATGCACTTGTCACTCAAGATACAAATCGTCAGCTAATATGAAACACGCTTATTTTTCTCCCGAATCAACCTATAACACCTCTCAATATGTTTTGTTTACACACTGTGTCTTGTTTAGCATCTTGAGGTTTTGGGGGGAATTCATTGGTCTTGTTGTAGTTCTACTTTTTGCTCAACATGGTATTGAAATCAACCAAAAATGAACTCACAAGTTCCTCTTTGAGATTAAGGGTTGAGATGAAACAAAAGACGAACTGAGACATTCAAGCTGAGGACAGGCAGTGTTTTAGCAGTGGTGTCAAAGAGTAAAGGCCTATGGGCATGTGTCTATCTCTCTTTTTGTAAGATAAATAAGAAGAAGATATTAACTCTAAAGCCAATGTGGGTTGTTGTTTAATGCCCTGGGCTCTCTTTGTTGTTTGTTGTTTATGTTCAAAGAATGACGTTGCTGCTCTGGTTGGGATATTAGTTCTTTAAAGACTGGAGCAAAACAGATTCTCTTCATAACCTAATTTAACCGAGGTTACATTCTCTACGCAACACGAGACCAATGTTACAATATAATATGCTGCATGTCACGACCCTTGATGCACATTAAGCAGGATTTAACCATCGCCGCAGGCTACTTCTAATACTCTGCTTGGTTCCGCTGAACAGAGTGAAGAGGCGGGGCGGCGCCCTTCAAAAGGTCGGTTCACACTAATTACAAAACAAAGAAACTATTTTAACCTCAACTTGTATAGATGTAGAGATACTTTATACCAGACTCTTAATGTGTTTACCGTGACCTCTGTGAGATGTTTTAGAATTACCACAAAAGACAAGTTTGTTGCAGCAATTACATTTTTTTTAATGTTGACCTATGCTGATATTTCTCTGGCTTTTACATTACATTACATTTAGCTGACGCTTTTATCCAAAGCGACTTACAATAAGTGCATTCGACCAACAAAATACAAACTTGAAGAAAACAGAATCATATAAGTACATCAGGTTTCATAGAGCCAAACATTTCAAGTGCTACTCAACTGGCTTTAGATAAGCCAGTCCTTTATTAGTATATAAGTGCTTTGTTAATAGTTCTATCGCTCGAAGTGGAGTCGAAAGAGATGAGTTTTCAGTCTGCGCCGGAAGATGTGTAAGCTTTCTGCTGTCCTGATGTCAATGGGGAGCTCATTCCACCATCTTGGAGCCAGGATAGCAAACCCACGTGTTTTTGCTGATGGGAACTTGGGTCCCCTTCGCAGCGAGGGCGCAGCGAGTCGTTTGGCTGATGCAGAGCGCAGTGCACGCGCTGGGGTGTACGGTTTAACCATGTCCTGGATGTACGAAGGGCCAGATCCATTCACAGCATGGTACGCTAGTACCATTGTCTTGAAGTGGATTCTAGCAGTTACCGGAAGCCAGTGAAGGCTTCTTCAACAAAAAGCAAATACATTTTTCAATTGGATTTCGGAACAATGGAGAAAATTTGATCTTTTGCGAACTCACTTTGATGATACTTACACGTTTTCCTCAGCACGATAATCTGCAAATATTTACGTTACTTTATGATTTTGTAAGTAAAAAGCTAGATTTACAGCACGGTCACATGATGTCACCACCGCTAAGCTAAAACCGGCTAATGTTCGGCATGATTATGTTCAGTAGTCCCATTTAGACAACGGTTAGTAAAATCCGTTTTTAAATTTGTAGAACAAAACAATACATGTCTTCAGTTTTTTGATAACGGTCTTTATTTCAGGCTTCTAACCATAAACACGTAAATAATGAAAACATTGATTTCCAGACAAGGCAAAAGAAAGAGGTAAAAAGCTGACTTATATCTGAACTTTAGGACTCCTTCCTGCCCTCTAAGTAGACAACTGAAGTTTAGTGTAAGTTGTGATGTTGGCCTTCATTTGGAGTTCATTTAGAGAGCCACATGTTTTCTTCCATTATTTAAAAAACAGCTTTTCCGGATCTTTAATAGGAGTCTTACTAATAGTAGTAGTACAGAGAGTAACCTGCAGCAGTCACATTCACTCGGGGAACTTTAGGATTTAAAGTGGACCTATCATGCTATATTGGAAAAATATATTGTAGGGCCATACCTATAAAAAACATGTCTGTGAAGTTTTTTGCTTAAAATACCAAACAGTTTCCCCGTTGTAGCCATGCCTCTTACTGCTCAAACCCCTGTTTTGAAGCCCTGTTAGAGAAACACGGATTTTGGGTCCTTAGCTTGAAAAAAGAAAAGAGGAGGCGGAGCTAATGCCTGATCAGAATTCTACCAGAGATAAAGTTAAATTCTGTTGTGATAAAACGCCATCCTGTTCTAAACCACATCAAGGGTTATTTCTGAAACAGTATGGAGCTCAAATGCTTTTTCTCTTGCGGGTTTATCACAAGGTCAGTTCCTTTTTTATTTCCTGCTTTTTAAACACGTGCTCTCCAGTACAGGTTAGCTCTGAGTGTTAGCGAGGCTAATGTCAACAAAGACGAGATTACGTCCAAAACACGTCAGGCATTGTTTCTGATAGCAACGCTCTGTGGGTCGGCTGCAGATTTGACGTCAGATCGGCAGCAAATCTGTATATCCGCTCGTTGTACCCCTGTTTTTAAAAGATTTGGGTACGAGGAAAAGAGAGAGGGTTTTATTTTCTGACGCTGCGTGAGTTCCCCGACGCACACGGGGACACATATTTATGTATAAAAGACATCACAAAGTGCATTTTGCATGATAGGTGCCCTTTAATGTAAAGTCTGAAAGGTGCTTCAGAGAGCCTCTCAGTGATGTTCAGTGTATCACTCACTGTCACTCCTCAGGGCTGCGCCACTCTTTTGACAGGAAGTCATTTTCAACTTCACTGACCTTTCTTCTACTTTCCAAGGCTTTCCCAGCCTGTCGGTTCATTTACGGGTTTTCTCTTCAGAACCGTGTTATAATATAACCACCATTTCATGGGCTTTCATATGGAAACAATATTATGCAGTGAAATACGGCGGACACTTCAGCCATGGTTTGCTCCCATCATTCATTGAGGCAGAAAAATTGCCTAGTCTGCAGAAAAGATCTTTGGTAGAGATAAAACTGGAAATCCTTCAAAGTTCATAAGTGAAAACATAAACCTGATGATGTATCTCAGCTTTGGCTTCGAGAGTACACACATTTAAGAGAAAGTAAATGTCACAAACTGGAGGTGGGTTTATGGGAAGTGTAGAATCTACTGTTTTGAAACTCAATATATCGCATTTTTATTATTATTATATACGTTCTTAATTATCGTCCACTAACTTTATGAGTTGTGCAACAGAACAATTGTTGTAATATAGGTATTGTTACATTATTTCAGGCATTGTTAGTAATTGGTATTACCGAAAGCTGCAAAAAACAAAGATATTAATTAAAAACACAATTAATAGTTCTCCAGCACAAACAATACTAATCCCAGAGAATTAGCTTGTATTTTGACAGAGAAAGTGGCATGTTTTTATAACTTTGTGTACATAAAGACCCGTTTCTTTGCGATATATTTTAGGGTTAGTAAATTGTGCAAAACTAGGGTTAGGGTTGGGGATTTTTAGATAGGTGAAACAGTGGCGTTCACACCTGTCTTGTATAGCCCAGTTGAATCGAACCCTGGTGCGTTTAGCCGCTTGGTGCGGTTCATTTGGGTCGGTGTGAACGCAGTCCGAGACCTCTGAAGTGAACTAAATAACCGGACTCTGGTCCCCTAAAATAGGTGGTCTCGGAGCGCTTGCTTGCGAACTCTGGAGCGGTTAATTGCTGGTGTGAACGCAGTCCGCACCAAAACATAGGAAGCGTAGTATTTACTTGTCACAAGAACGCGGATATCTTCAAAATCTTTAGCGAAAGAGTCTTTGTTGTTTAGTTAAAGAGTGAAGCAGAATTAAGTGTTGAACAGTGTCGTGTAAAGTAAAAATGCTCCGTCAGCTACATAAAAGTAAGAACACCTGTCGTCGGTGAAACACCCCTCCTTACTGCAGAACGTCTTTTTTATTTTTTATTATTACATGTTACTTGTTCGACGCTTTTATCCAAAGCGACTTACATACTCAATACTGTGGGCAATCCCCACAGGAGCAATTTGGGGTGAAGTGTCTCAGGGACACAACAACATGCTGACTGCAGTGGGGTTTGAACCTGTGCTCCCCTGATCCGAACAGCAACGCACTAAACCAATGAGCCACACGCCTCTTATGTGTTATAATGTTTTTTAACGGACGTTGTCTGATTATATAATCATATGCGCGGGCCGCTAGTGTCTGTTGATCTCCAGATTAACAGCAGCATGAGAATAACCTGCCGAAAGTGCCGATGCTCCATGGCGGAGGCTCCGGTAGAAATTGTCGGGATTTGCGTTTTTACCCCCTTAATGTCTGACCAATGGTTGAACAGCATTTCCGTGCACATGACTTGTGTTAAAAGTTTATAGTGTGGTGACACGTTATGCTGCACGTCAGCAGCGGCAGCTGTCCTACATATCGGAGTTCACTACGAACATTAAGCACGTGGCTGGCAAGTCGAACCTGGTTGCTGATTGCCTCTCCAGGGTCGTCATCGGTGCCGTCCAGTTGGGCCTGGACTATACTCGCATGGTGGCGGACCAGGTCACAGATCCCGGCGTCCAGGCTCTGAAGGTGGAGAGCGCGGGGCTGCGCTTGGAGGACGTAGTGTTCGGCGACACGGGTATTACTCTCCTGTGTGACGTCTCTACGGGCCTGGCGCGGCCTATCGTCCCTGCTAGCTGGAGGCGTCCTGTGTTCGAGGCTGTGCACGGCCTGTCACACCCCGGCGTTAAACCTTCAGTACGTTTGGTAGCGGCGAAGTTCGTTTGGCAAGGACTGAAAAGGGACGTGAGGACTTGGACCAGGGAGTGCGTGGCTTGTCAACGCGCTAAGGTGCACCGCCACACGAAGGCCCCGTTGGAGCGTTTCCTGGTGCCTGAGAGGAAGTTTGATCACGTCAACATTGACCTGGTTGGTCCGTTGCCTTCCTCTCAGGGGTTTTCCTACCTCCTCACCATGGTGG
>NW_022991801.1:0-39590 GCF_902827175.1 Gymnodraco acuticeps
GTTCCGAGTTTGTTCTAATCCGTCAAAATGACGGACTGCTTTCAGATTTTTCCATCATTGTTAAAAAAAATCCGTTATAGACGGAAAATATTCGGTTAACGCGACCTCTGGCTGGATGTGTTGACCAGTATAAGTAGCTCAGCAGGTGATCAGAGGGGGGGTAGAGGCGTGGCCCTGCTGATGAAGTTGACTCGTAAACTTCATCCATGGAACACACTGAGCAGGAACATGTAATGTGACTTGATAAGAGCAGCATACGAGTCATACAGAGTCCAAACTTTGATGAATACATCTCAAGGTGTAGCCAAGGACTGAAGACTTCAGGGATACATCTGTGAATTCGGCTGGAAATCGGTTCAAACCGAAAAAACATTATTTTAGACGTTTTTCTTTGTTTGTAGCACAAAGCATCAGAACTGTCTCTCTGTGTCCTTTAGCCGGTCTCTCAGGTGCTACGAGACGAGGACTGCCCCTCCATGCTCGTTCCTAGTAGACCATGTAAGAAATAAATACCTACTGAACATTTAATCTGTTTATATTCAACTAGGTCATATGAGTCTAAATGGACAGATTTAGATGTTTTCTTTAAAAAAATACCTTTGTCAGCTCCATCATACAGTACCAGTCAAAAGTTTGGAGTTTTTTGTTTATTTAATTTTTTTCTACATTGTAGATTTATAATAGAGACATCAAAACTATAAAATAACACATATGGAATGATCTAGTAAACAAAAAAGTGTTAACAAATCCAGAATATGATTTATATTTTGCTGGCTACTGCAGAATGCTGTGGTAGCCATGCTGGTTAAGTGTGCCTTGTGTGCATTCTGAATAAATCACCAACAGTGTCACCAGCAAAGCCCCCCCACCATCACACCTCCTCATCCATGCTTCACGGTGGGAACCACACACAGAAACCATCCGCTCACCTTCTCTGCGTCTCACAAAGACACGGAGGTTGGAACCAAACATCTCTCATTTGGACCCATCAGACCAAAGTACAGATTTCCACTGTCCAAGTCCAATCCTTGTGTTTCTTGGCCCAAACAATTCTCTTCTTCTTGTTGTCCATCCTCAGTAGTGGATCTTTGCAGCGATTGGACCATGAAGGCCTGATTCACGCAGTCTCCTCTGAACAGTGGATGCCGAGCTTTGTCTGCTACTTGAGCTCTGTGATCATTGATGTGGGCTCTAATCTGAGGTGCTTTCATTTGCGGTTTCTGAGGCTGGTAACTCTGATGTATTGATCCTCTGCAGCAGAGGTGTCTCTTGGTCTTCCTTTCCCGGGGGGGTCCTCATGAGAGCCAGTTTCATCATAGCGTTCGATGGTTTTTGCGACTGCACTTGAGGATGAATTCAAAGTTCTTGACATTTTCCGGATCGACTGGCCTTCATTTCTTAAAGTGATGATGGACGGTCGTTTCTCTTTACTGAGTTGAGTGGTTCTTGCCATCATATGGATTACAGCAGTAGTCAAATAGGGCTTTCCACTGTGCACTACCCCTACCTCTGCACAACACAACTGATGGTCTCAAACACATTCAGAAGGCAAGTCATTCCACAAATGGACTCTTGACAAGGCACACGTGTTAATTGAAAACCATTCAAGGTTACACCTCATGAAGCTGACTGAGAGAAGCCAAGAGTGTGCAAAGCTGCCATCAAGGCAAAAGGCGGTTACTTTGAAGAATCTAAAATAAAAATCATATTCTGGATTTTGACATTTTTCGAATTTGAAGGTGTGTCCAAACTTTTGACTTGTATTTACATCATACGTTGCATGATGTAAATGTTGTTTGGGAGGGAATTTGATTGCAATGCGGTGTGGTGTGGTGTGTGTGTGTGTGTGTGTGTGTGTGTGTGTGTGTGTGGTGTGTGTGTGTGTGTGGGTGTGTGTGTGTTGTGTGTGTGTGTTGTGTGTGTGTGTGTGTGTGTTGTGTGTGTGTGTTGTGTGTGTGTGTGTGGTGTGTGTGTGTGTGTGTGTGTGTTGTGTTTGTGTGTGTGTGTGTGTGTGTGTGTGTGTGTGTGTGTGTGTGTGTCAGTTCTCCAGAGATGTCTCCCTGACTTCACCTCTTTGAATGGGACGGTGACTGTGGCTAACAGGACCAGCTTTAAAGATGCTCTGGAAACGGCCCGCAGTGTCACTGAACTCCAACATGCAGCCAAGTACTGAACCCTCTACCTCTACATCTACTTTACATTTCTCTGATAGTCAAAAATCACTCAACATCACTTACAGTACGGACTAACAGCACCCAACACTCTACCTCCAACACAGAAAACTCCTGATTTACTACAGAGAGAGATTTTCTCCCACACACAAATACAAAATATATATTATGATTTCCATTGTACAAGTAACCAAAATAATTAGTCATAGTGACCTGGAAATGTTGGATATGTATGTAAAGATGAAGTCTCTCTGTCCCCTTCTACTCTAATCAAACCTCCTCTCCTTTGAGCAGGGGTATAACAGCACTGGTGGACACCAAGGAGCTGGGGATGAAGATAGTGGAAGATTATGCCAAGACATGGGCATGGATAATCATGTAATTACACACCACAGGCAAACACATCTCAAAGATATTTATAACAGTGTGTTCCTCAAAGCTGTGGGTAGTTAAGGCTTGTTTTAAAGGGGACCTATCATGCAAAATGCACTTTTGATGTCTTTTATACATAAATACGTGTCCCCGGTGTGCCAGGGAACACACAAAGTGTCAGAAATAAAACCCTCTCTCTTTTCCTTCGTACCCACATCTCTAAAAACGGGGGAACAACGAAGCTGATCCAGATTTACTACCGATATGATGTAATATCTGAAATGTGGGCGGGCTTTACACCCACGGCACTATCAGAAACGCTGCTGTCAGAAACAATACACGACGTGTTGTGGAAGTAATATGGTCTTTGTTTACATTACCATGCTAACACTCAGAGCTAACACTGTACTGGAGAGAATAAGTGTAAAAAATCAGGATATTGGTAAACCTGCAAGAGAAAAAGCATTTTAGCTCCATACTGTTTCAGAAATCATTCTTGATTGGATGGTTTGGAACATGATATGGAGTTTCATCACGGCAGCATTTAGCTGAGTATCTGGGTAGAATTCTGATCAGGTATGGTATTTTGAGAAAAACACATGGACATGTTTTGTATATATTTGTATATGTCTGAGACCTATAATATATGCCTTATAATAGGAGACCTTTAATGTAAATGGCTGTATTTTGAAACACTGTGACAAACCTGAAATCATTTAGTTTTTAAAAGGCATGGCAAGGCAAGTTTATTTATATAGCACTTTTCAACACAAGGCAATTCAAAGTGCTTTACAACAAATGCAAGACATTAAGAAAATGGCATTTAAAATCAGTCATTAAAAAGAAAAGCTAATAAAATAAACATTAAAAGAAAAAATACATGGATAAAAGTTACAGTGCAGTTTAAGATATGAATAGTTCAATTAAAAGCAGCGACAAAAAGAAAAGTCTTCAGCCTGGATTTAAAAGTAATCAGAGTTGCAGCGGACCTGCAGGTTTCTGGGAGTTTGTTCCAGATATTTGGAGCATAATAACTGAACGCTGCTTTACCATGTTTAGTTCTGACTCTGGGGACAGAAAGCTGACCAGTCCCTGAAGACCTGAGAGATCTGGATGGTTCATAATTTAGCAGGAGATCAGAAATGTATTTTGGGCCTAAACCATTCAGTGCTTTATAAACCAGCAGCAGTATTTTTGAAATCTATTCTTTGACACACAGGAAGCCAGTGTAAAGACTTCAGAACAGGAGTGATGTGATCCACTTTCTTAGTGTTAGTGAGGACTCGAGCAGCAGCGTTCTGAATTAGCTGCAGCTTCCTAATAGATTTTTTAGTGAGACCTGTGAAGACACCATTACAGTAGTCCAGTCTACTGAAGATAAAAGCATGGACAAGTTTTTCCAAATCCTGCTGTGACATTAGTCTTTTAATCCTAGATATATTCTTTAGGTGATAGTAGGCTGATTAGTAACTGTTTTAATGTGACTGTTGAAACTCAGGTCAGAGTCCATGACTACACCTAGATTTCTGGCTTTATCTGTTGTTTTGAACATTGCACACTGAAGCTCAGCGCTAACTTTTATACGTTCTGCCTTGGCAAGACAAGTGTGTTAACATGCCGTTGTTTGTGTGCTGTGGGACAGAGGTCTGCTCTTATCCCTGGCTGTGAGTCTGATCTTCATCCTGCTGCTGAGGTTCACTGCGGGCCTGCTGCTGTGGACCACCATCATCACCTTCTTACTGCTGCTGGCCTACGGTGTGTACTCACGGTGTGTTCAAGGGATTTCTACCGGAATCCTATCACTATAATCTGTCTCCACAGCTCATTTGTGTGTGTGTGGTGTGTGTGTGTGTGTGTGTGTGTGTGTGGTGTGTGTGTGTGTGTGTGTGTGTGTGTGTGTGTGTGTGTGTGGTGTGTGTGTGTGTGTGGTGTGTGTGTGTGTGTGTGTGGTGTGTGTGTGTGTGTGTGTGTGTGTGTGTGTGTGTGTGGTGTGTGTGTGTGTGTGTGTGTGTGTGTGTGTGTGCTTGTTTGCAGGTATGTGGTACTGCTCCATGCAGTTGTCCAGGCTGAGAAACACACCCGGCTCTGATGTTGCCATAGTAGCAGTGGGTATGCAGACTGACCTGCAGGTCTACCTGCAGCTCTCTCAGACATGGATCATATTATGTAAGTCCGTCTGCTTTGTGACACTTCACAGGAAGTCACCATTTACTCCAATGGAACACTAAAGTAATGCAGTGTGCACAGAATGTCACACAGGCTCACTGTGGTGCCGTGCTACACTGTTCATTTTAAGGTTTTTCTGAAAAAATCTGAAAGTAACATTCAGGTCCACATTCACCAAATGGTGCTAACTACCTGAACTTCAGTACACACATATTCTCTCTTGCTGAGGTGCTCTCGCAAGATGTCATGTCACGCTCTCATTACAAACGCACTGTTCATGTAGCAATACTGACATCAATTGGCAATCATCTGAAACTAATTAACACCGATACAGACAATAAACAACATCTCTAAACTCTAACTCCAATGTACAATTTCTTCCCATGAACACAAATCAAATGTTCCAAAAGTGTATTATTTTCAACTATTAATTTATCAATACTAAGTTGTTCTGAATAATATGACTGTTTATACCACAGTAACGTTGACCTTTACACTTTAAAACATTCCTCCAAATTATTTAGAGGTTTTTGTTAGTTGGTCGATGAAGTCTGTTTTTTATCCAACTGAACTATGACACAGACATTATGTTGCAATAGTATTTGTCTGTATTGGACCTACATCTACTTTCTCTGTAAGGGACCTTAGTTATTCAGAAAGGGGAATCAGAAATCCTTTTCAGAACAGTAATCTCGGGGGATTTAGCGCAAAGCAAAAATGTAGAACATTAAAAGAGATCATCTACCTTGAACCTGAACATGTGAAAACACAGCACGTGTGTGTGTGTGTGTGTGTGTGTGTGTGTGTGTGTGTGTGTGTGTGTGTGTGTGTGTGTGTGTGTGTGTGTGTGTGTGTGTGTGTGTGTGTGTGTGTGTGGTGTGTGTGTGTGTGTGTGTGTGTGTGTGTGTGTGTGTGTGTGTGTGTGTGTCAGTGGTGTCTCTGGCAGTGACAGAAGCGTGCATCCTGTTGATGTTGATCTTCCTACGGAGAAGAGTGCAAGTGGCCATCGCCCTGCTCAGAGAGGCCAGCAAGTATGAACCATGAGACACACAGATCTAACTATGTGATTAAACACACAAGTGTATGATGACGGTTGTTTTGTGTTGTTGCAGAGCCATCGGTCACATCATGTCCACGCTCTTCTTTCCAGTGGTCACCTTCCTCCTTCTGACTCTCTGCATCTCATACTGGGCCGTCACTGCAGTGTATCCTTCCTCACACAGACACACACATTTAGAAATGAAAGTGTGCAGTACCCAGAGGCTTTCAGCAGTGTGTTGCATGTGTCTTTAACTTTCACTGTGAACAGTTACCTGGCCTCCTCAGGTGAAGCAGTCTACAGAGTCATGTCACCTGATGTCAGCTGTCAGTATGCCAACAGCACCTGTAAACCTGAGGTACAGTGACTCATGCGGAAGTATAACTGTAGTAGTAGTATTAGTAGTAGTTCTAGTAGTAATAATAATAGTAGTAGTAAGGCAAGGCAAGTTGATTTATAAATCACCTTTCAACACAAGGCAATTGAAAGTGCTTTGCAAAAATGAAAAACATTAAGAGCATTAAGACATAGTGCAGCGAGGACTTCCGGTGAGCAAGGCGAGTGAGATGGCTGCTTCATTTTTTGCTCCCGATAGCGATTGGAAACCAACCCCCTTAACTCGCCAATTAATATACAAATCGATGTAATTTGTATTGGAATGAGAGGGGGAAAGAGAACTAGAGGTCAAAAGAAAGGTGACAAACTAGAAAGACAGAATTCACCGGAGATGGAAGACGCTCCGTTAGCTCACAACAGGACTCGGCAGACACCATGCGCTCAATGCTCCAGGAAATACGCAATTTCAGGGCTGAGCATAAAGTGGACTTAAACAAACTTAAAGAAGAAATCAAGGGAGACATGAAATCTGAACTCGAAGATATGAAGCAGGACATTTACCAAAAACGTTCTGCGGACTCCATGCTAACCCAAGCCCACGAAACTAGGCTGAAAGAAGCGGAGGAACGAATCGATGAGGTCAGAGACAGTAAACATGGTCAGATGCGTTGATTAAATCAATGAAAGAACAGAGAGCCATGCAGGGGAAACTGGTGGGTTTGGAAGGTCGATCCAGGAGAAATAATATGCGCATTTATGGAGTACCCGAAGAGAAGGAAGGTAACTCCATGTCTGACTTTGTGGATCAACTTTTGAAAACTGAACTCGCTTTACCGGACACCAACCTACAGATACAACGTGCTCATAGAGCTCTGGCTCGCAAACCGGAAAATAATGCACCGCCAAGGTCCAAGGTGGTGACCTTTCTGGAGTTTACCACCAAAGAAAGGGTACTGAAAAAGGCCTGGGAAAAGAAGATACTGATGGAAGGGCGACGTCTATCGTTCGATCACGACTATGCAACGGAGGTCGTCCTGAAGCGCAAGGCGTACGTGGGAATAAAGAGGGTCCTTAAGGAGAAAAATATACGTTTCCAGACTCCTCTTGACAGGATGCGCATTCACTGAGACTCGGGAACACGCACATACGACTGTGCGCAAGATGCAGCGCAGGAGCTGAGGAGGAGAGGTTTCTCCGTAGAGATACCAGACTGCAACGCTTCGGAGCTGTACCTGGAGATGGAGCATCTCCACCAGACCAAGACATGGCAGCGCGTTGGAGAGAGGGGTGCAGGTGGGGCCGAGACCGCGAGCACTTTTCTCATTCATAACTTTTGTAATTCCAGAGATACATCCCATAATTCATCACATTTTTAACATTTTTACTTTAACATTGCGCAGCTCGTTAACGCAGAGTGCGTGATGTCAGAGTTAGAGTGGAGGACAGTTTGAAATTTGCCTTCATATTGTTTTTTTTTAAACTGCCATAATTCCCAAACCCTACATTCCTGAGACATCATTTATCATGACACACATAGGAAAACATCTCGTAGCTTGAAAAATGACAAATAATTAAGCAAAAATAATTAAACAAAATGCCTCTTGAGGGCATGAAGTGACAAAAACGTTCAACATTCCTCCTTTAAAGCCCATTGTAATTTCAGGCAGATATTTATTCACGGCAGCAGCCGCACACCTTTAGTTAAACTGCCAAAAAGGCCACATTATTACATTACATTACATTACATTGCATTTAGCTGACGCTTTTATCCAAAGCGACTTACAATAAGTGCGTTCGTCCAACAAAATACAACTTGAAGAAAATAGAATCATATAAGTACATCAGGTTTCATAGGGCAAAAACATTTCAAGTAATACTCAACTGGCTTTAGAAAAGCCAGTCCTTTATTAGTATAAAAGTGCTTCGTTAATAGTTCTATCGCTCGAAGTGGAGTCGAAAGAGATGAGTTTTCAGTTTGCGCCAGAAGATGTGCAAGCTATCTGCCATCCTGATGTCAATGGGGAGCTCATTCCACCATCCTGGAGCCAGGACAGCAAACCCACGTGTTTTCGCCGTTGGAAACTTGGGTCCCCCTCGCAGCGAGGGCGCAGCGAGTCGTTTGGCTGATGCAGAGCGGAGTGCACGTGCTGGGGTGTACGGTTTAACCATGTCCTGGATGTACGAAGGGCCAGATCCATTCGCAGCATGGTAAGCAAGTACCAGTGTCTTGAAGTGGATTCTAGCAGTTACCGGAAGCCAGTGAAGCGAGCGTAGGAGCGGAGTAGTGTGGGAAAATTTAGGAAGGTTGAAGACCAGACGAGCCGCTGCATTCTGGATGAGCTGCAGAGGTCGGATGGCACATGCAGGTAGACCAGCCAGGAGGGAGTTGCAGTAGTCTAGGCGTGAGATGACGAGAGCCTGGACCAGAACCTGAGTCGCTTTCTGTGTCAGCTGGGGACGTATCTTCCTGATGTTGTAAAGCGTGTATCTGCAACAACGGGTTGTAGCAGCGATGTTTGCAGTGAAGGACAGATTGTTATCTAGGGTCACACCCAGATTCCTTGCAGTCTGAGTCAGGGAAACAACTGAAACTGAGGTGCCGATGTTGATTGTTAGGTCAAGAGTGGGACAATCTTTTCCCGGAAGGAAGAGCAGCTCAGTCTTGTCAAGGTTGAGCTTGAGGTGGTGAGCAGACATCCACTGAGACATGTCAGCTAGACAAGCAGAGATGCGTGCGACGACCTGGGTCTCTGAGCAGGGATAGGACAGAATTAATTGGGTGTCATCAGCGTAGCAGTGGTAAGAAAAACCATGCGGGCTAATGACTGATCCGAGCGAGTTTGTGTACAGGGAGAAGAGGAGGGGACCAAGAACAGAGCCCTGAGGGACCCCCGTAGTTAATTGACAAGGGTCGGACTCAGACCCTCTCCAAGTCACCCTGTAGGTACGGTCTTTCAGGTATGAGGTGAGGAGGGAAAGTGCAGAGCCTGAAACTCCAAGTTCTTGGAGAGTGCGAAGGAGGATCTGATGATTCACCGTGTCGAATGCAGCAGACAGGTCCAACAGGATGATGACAGAGGAGAGGGATGCAGTTTTGGCAGTGTGCAGTTCCTCCGTGACAGCAATGAGAGCAGTTTCTGTGGAGTGACCTGCCTTGAAACCAGACTGGTGCGGATCCAGAAGGTTGTTCTGATTGAGATAACATGAGTGTTGTTTAAAGACAGCGCGTTCAAGTGATTTAGACAGGAACGGGAGGAGAGAGACAGGCCTGTAGTTTATAACATCAGACGGGTTGAGAGTGGGTTTCTTTAGGAGAGGGTTTACTCTTGCCTCCTTGAGACTGTTTGGAAAGTGACCAGAAGTTAGAGAAGTGTTGATGAAATGGGTGAGAAACGGTAGAATATCAGGAGCGATAGTCTGAAGGAGGTTTGAAGGGATAGGGTCCAGAGGACAGGTGGTAGGGCGGGCAGAGGTAATGAGGGTAAGAACCTCACCTGGAGAGAGAGGGGAAAAGGAGGTAAGTGTGTTGGTGGAAGGAGGGTCTGGTGACCCAGCGGTGAGTAAAGGTGAGTCAGAAAAAGAAGAGCGAATATCATCAACCTTTTTTTCAAAGTGGGTAACAAAGTCGCTTGACAGAAGTGAGGAGGGGGGAGGAGCTTTGGGGGGGTCCAAGAGGGTGGAGAAGATGGAAAATAGTTTTTTAGGATTGGAATAGGAAGATTGGATCTGATCTTGAAAGAAAGTGCTTTTTCCCTGAGAGATCGAAGCAGAGAAAGAGGAGAGGAGAGCTTGATAGGTTAGGAGGTCGTCACGGTGTTTGGATTTCCACCATTTCCGCTCTGCTGCCCTAAGGACGGTTCTATTAGCACGCAGTGCATCATTTAGCCAGGGAGCAGGAGGGGACTGACAAGCCTGCCGAGATGTGAGAGGACAGAGCGAGTCCAGAGTGGATGAGAGAGTAGAGAGGAGAGTTTCTGCAGCAGAGTTTGGAGGCAGGAGTTGGAACGAGTCAGAGGAAGGGAGGGCTGAGAGCACCGACGAGGCAAAGGTAGAGGGGGAGAGGGAGCGAAGGTTACGGCGGACAAGTGCAGGATGAGAAGAGATTAGTTTGTTATGTTTGGAAAGGGGTAGAGAGAATGAAATTAAGAAGTGATCGGATGTGTGGAGTGGGTTTACAGAGAGGTTAGAAGTAGCGCAGTTCCTTGAGAATATGAGATCAAGGACATTGCCAGCTTTATGAGTCGGTGGGGAAGGAGACAGTGAGAAAGCAAAGGCGGTTAACAGAGATGTTAGTTCGTCTATCTTCCCCGTCTGGAGGTTGAAGTCTCCGAGAAGTACAGCGGGAGGGCCAGTTTCAGGGATGTGTGAGAGGAGATTATCTAATTCCTCCAAGACGTCCCCCAAGGCGCCTGTTGGACGGTAGAGAACAACAATGGTTAACTGTATAGGATGGGTTACTGTGACGGCATGGAATTCAAAGGTGGAAGGAGTGAAGTTAGGTAGCTTGAAGAGGGAAAAGCTCCATTTGGGAGAGAGCAGGAGACCAGTGCCATCTCCTCTGCCAGTGGGTCTGGGTGTATGTATTAACCCGAAACTACACAAAAATAACACTTGTGTCATGGAACACGATGTTGTCATCACTCCAACTGACATGCTCAGAGCAGCAGACTTCAGATAAAGGTTAATGGTCCTGCCCTCAACAGCTCTACGTCAATTATGGGGTGTCATCATATGCCGTTTCCATGGAAACATGGATCCCTCGCCATAAAACACGATGTCGCTTTACATTAACTCCAATGAAAATGTTCCAAAAGTGCTCAAACTTCACATGTGTGCTAACAGTCCAGCCGTGAATACATCTATGGGACCGTTTTGAGATTTCTTCAAATGCCGTTGCCATGGCAACACAATGCTGTGAGATGCTTTGAAGGCTGTTCTCCGTGGAAAGCTGATCGCCCTAACAGCATCACAAAAAAAGGCCCGGCTAGCCACATACAAATACAAAATAGAAACATTTAGAGAAATGGAGACAAAACATAAGAGTAGAGGGGATCAATCGGCATTACAACAAATTAAGGAAACACGGGGGGAGATCATTTAGATCCTCAGAGGAGAAATAGAAAAAAAAGGCAAGGTTTTTAAAGCAGTCTTATTATGAATCAGGCTCAAAAGCAGCTAGACTCAAGGTCAGACGCCTGCGCAAACAGCAAGCCTCTAATACAATTCATAGAACAAGGGACCCCCAAACTAATCAACTACTGTATGAGCCAGATGAGATAGAATGAATATTTGAAGAGTACTATAAGACACTCTATTCTAATCCACCATTAGCTGATGAAAGCACAATAAGAAACTTTCTTAACTCGCTTGATCTGCCATATATAGGTGAAATACAGAATGACACCATTAGGTCGCAATTTACAGTTGAAGAGCTGGAAGCTGCAATCAGTAGGCTAAAGACCAGTAAATCACCAGGCAGCGATGGGTTCCAACCAGAGTTCTATAACACTTTCAAGAAGGAGCTAACACCTCTGCTTCTGTCTTGTTTGAATTGGACTCTTAAAGAAGGCAGGGCTCCCCCATCTTGGAGGGAAGCAATTCTTTCCATTTTGCCCAAGGAAGGCAAAGACAAAGACCACTGTAAAAATGATAGGCCAATTTATCTTTTAAATGTGGACTACAAGCTGTTTACCTCAATCATCTGTAAAATATGTGAGACTTGTATACCAGATACCAGCATTTCAGGCAGTGAGGAGTGTGTGGCAGAGAAACTCCCTCTGGAGGAATTTTGGAACTTTGGGATTTTAGCCTTTGCAGACCATTTACATGCACAAAAACCTGTATAAAAAAGCGAAATAAGGTCCTTTTATGAAAAAAATTCATACTGCCTAGAGCAGGGGTAGCCAACACGGTGCCCGCGGGCACTCAGTCGCCCGCAGGGGCAACGTGAGGCGCCCACGGGGCACGTTCTAAAAATAGCTCGCCAAGCAAATCCAAAATGTATAAAATACACAAAACAAAAAAGGAAATGTAATTAAAATAATCTACCCCATGCATAAAGGAAACCTCAATCATAGCGAACTCTATCTACTTACTACAACTCTATATCTAACACCCCTCCCCCCACCCCACAATGAATATCGACCAATCACGTTCTTGCTTGATTTGCGGGACCAGCGTTGCAGTCGGGAAGAAAAGCAATGTGGCAGCTCTCCAGGGGCGGATCTACCGGGGTGGCATGGGGTGGCAACTGCCACCCTAAACAATAGCCTTGCCACCCCAGCTGCCACCCCAGTTGGCATCTTTGTTTTGAAAGAAAAGTTGTGGCTCATCGGACATTTATGAGAGAAAGTCTCTAATGTCCGAGTGCAAGTGAATGCAGCACAAGATGCACGTCATGTAACCCCTCCCCCGGTCCTGGCGCGAGAGTGGAAATATGATTGGTGGCGAATTCACTTGAACGTGGGAACGGCGCAAAACGAGAAGCCTTTCGGACCCAAGCACTGAAGGACTGAGGTAGTTGCGGTCTACAATGACAGAGAAGAGAATGTCAAGTTTGGCTGTACTCAGCATTGAATCAAAACGCACTACAGCTGTTGATCTTAATAAGTTTGTGAGGCGTTTTGCTGAACAAAATAGTAATCGCCGCATTAGACAATAGACAATAGGCATGCCAACTTGATGCTCTTCTCACGGATGACTCTATGAGAATAACAAACTGTTAAGATGATGACCTTGTATGCGTGTATATATATTTTTCTTTGAGGGGGTCTGCCCCCAAAAAACAGTTTTAAGTCCTGAGAAAGTAAAATAAGACGGTGTGTAAAACTACACTGCCCAGCCAACAGAAAGTAACCACTTTGATTTAACTAGGCCAGTAGGTAAGGACCTTCCACTGGATAATAACTGCAGCGATGTTTATGTTTTAGCTGAATACACGTTTTTTAACCCTAACTGATGCAGTTAGTCACGTCTTTAATGTTTGTTCTTTCTGATGTAAAGTCAAGGTTGTAACTGTATATCAATAATGATATAATTACTTGTTTTTCAAATTTGAAGGAGGGTGAGCAAGCATCTTGATGAACATTCATCATTAACTCCTCCAAAAAATATAGTTTATTCAATAATAAATGAATATGTGAATCATAACAGTTCTTCACTATATCTGTAAAGCGTCTTTGAGCACCTGTAAAAACGCTAACAAATTAAATCTATTATTATTATTATTTATTAACAGTGATTGACAGCTGATAGGAATAATATGATTGTTAATAGTATCATATTCATTCAGACAAACATCGATGAGACAGTTAATTAATGTACTTATTGCAGCAGTGTGCATAGATTTGGTTCACCTGCTGGTCTAAGAGTGAGACAAACTCATTCAGTTATTGTTCAGTTAAAATTCAGTAAATTACGTCTGCCACCTTATATGTAAGGCTTTACTGATGTACCACAATAATATCACCTATGTGATTGAGTTAAAATATTAATATTGTGGCTTTCCAAGTTAACATTGATTGTAGGGGTGTAACGGTTCACAAACATTTCGGTTCGGTACGTACCTCGGTTTTTAGGTCACGGTTCGGTTCGGTTCGGTACAGCAGAAAACATTATCACAAAACATTAAAAACATTTTTTTAATTAGTGTTAAACTGTGACTAATGGATTCAAATAAATACAAAATATAATAAAATAAACATTAAGGTGCAGCATTTCGATGAACTGAAATAATCTGTATTTGAACTGTACTAGCACCTAAGCAGCCAGCTTGACATTAGGACTTGCTTGTCATTGTATTTTCATGTTGTTTAAAGAAAGATGAACTTGTCCACATTGCTTGCTGAAAGGGCAGATCTGCTGGCACTAACAATGTCTCCTGCTGTGGAGAACACCCTCTCTCTAGGGACAGAGGTAGCAGATACAGCCAGGTAGCGCTTTGCTAACATGGCAACATAAGGATACTTGGCGTTTGTAATAGCTTTGGCTCGGTCTGAACTTGTTGCGAGTGGTGGAGGCTTAAATGCTAGAGGGAGTTGGGTTTGCACTTCAGTCTTTTTTCTTTTGGTACCGGTGATATTCACGTTCGGGTGATGCCTTTTCAAATAAGTGTGCAAGTTTGATGTATTGCCAGCCGCGTAACCAATGTTAGTTGAACAATCCCGACAAACAGCTTTGGTTCGGTCCACCTGTCTTTGTACGTAACTGCAAAACCAAATGTTCCCAAACCGGAGACTTCAATGATGCTGGAGGATTTTTAGCTCAACTTTATCTGCGTTCGCCATTTCGACAGTTCCTCAAATTACTGACTACATTTGAAAGCATCCCTGTGACCAGCTCTCATAGTATGCCTCTCGTCCAATGAAATGACTTGGTCGCTCTATGATATATACCTGAGATTACTTCCAGAAAGTTGTTCATGTTCTCAATTTTTTACGTTTAACGCTATATTCGTTCGGTACACACGTGTACCGAACCGAAGGGCCCGTACTGAATAATTTCAGTACGGGTACGTGTACCGTTACACCCCTAATTGATTGATATGATTGCGATTTAAATCAGCATATACTCCTGTCAGGGGATGCCACCCCTCAAAATCTCCTGCCACCCTCTTGCCACCCCATGAATATATGTCTAGATCCGCCCCTGCACCTCCCCGTGATTTTCCTTCTGGCAGAATCTACACAACACATCACCCCCATTGAACAGCCTATCATGCCAGCCTATACAGCACATGAGGGCCAGAGTTTTACTGTGTGTGTTGCATCCATGGTTGCAACTTGCATATATATTTATTCCACTTGACGCACACACACGCATGGTGTAATCTCCACTGGGGACAGGGGGGACATGTCCCCCGCACTTTTCGAAATACCATTTGTGTCCCCCCACTTTACAAATATGTATTATTATTTTTTTTAACGCAAGCCGTCATCGCCACGGAGGAGCACACAGCCTCTGTGAGCGAGGGAGGGAGTGAGGGAGAGAGAGAGCTAGGGAGAGCACACCTTTATCTATTTAATATAGATAAAGTAAGAAATCATTCCAATGTGTACTATACCCTCCTGGGACCCGAGGAAAAAAAGTGTCTTCCAATTTCCTTTTTTTTGTGATTTCCTACCTATTTAGGGTTAAAAAAACATCTTGCAATTTAGACTTTTTTTGTAGAGGACGTCGGGACCATATTAGTTTGAACAGACAGCCAAAATTAACAGATGGACTATGTAACGTATTATGGTTATAGAGTGATATTAATACAATAATACATTCACCTTTATTTAAAACATGAATAAGTAATTGATCTGAACATTGCTGTTTATTTGGTCAATACAAAACTAGCTTGTTTTTTGGTGAATCTTTCCAGATCTTCAAAGACTTTGTAGTCGATGTAGTGGGAAAGTACCTCATTGACTCCAGTCAGCACGGGCTGTAGGGTCATCTGGACTAGTTTTATGGATGTGGTCTCCATTTGAGCTGCTCATAGAAACAAAGCTTGCATTCCTGAGGCAATTCTCATTTTTCATGGCTCCAATTAAAATAAAAACAAAAATAAGACAAACGTGCTACTCTTGGCCCACAGAGGGCCATGTCTTTCCAGCTCGTTCCTATCTGTCTCTATGTATCTATCCGTGCGCTCATGGAGCCTCCTGCATCTTCCCCCCCCTTCTTCTTGACCCTCTTCTTTCCCAGGTGTGAAAGCCTCATCTCTCTCATCATCTGAGAGCTCAAAATCTGAATCTCCCTGAACTATCTGGTACAGAAAATGTCTGCTTCAGTTCCGTCTCCTGCAACAATATTGAGTCATAAAGTCCATGAAGATAGTCCTGACGTCCACTAGAATGGACATTTATAAAAGGGCTGTTATTTGAAAACTTGAATTATTTAATTGCTTTCAGAACTAATTCTATAGTTCCTCACATGTTAATAAACAAGAACATATATGATTTTCATGGTAAAAATGACAATTATTCAACAATATTTGACTTCTCCTCCTGCTTCTATAACATTTAGTTTTTCGTATGCCAGCCATTTTGGATGAAAAGAAAGAGGAACTTCCCAGCATGCAATGTTAACCGATGACATATCACTGGAAAGACCAGGATGTCCTCTGTACAGCACATCAGGGATTGATACAGTAGCTCAAAAGAGTCAAAGGAGATGCATGTTAACAAAATGTCCACTACAGTGGACATTTTCAATGGGCTGGGTCCCAGGAGGATACTGTAGGACAGTACAAAACAGTTTAAAAGGGGAGTGATTAGTAAAATATGCATAAAGAAAAAGAAAGAATGCTAACTAGGGAACATAAGATAAGAATAAACAAGTTGAAATGAAAATGTTTGGAGTATTGAAAAGTATACAGCTCTCTTTCATCTGAGTGTTGAGAGCTGTATCCATCAATTCATTTTGCTCTCAAAGTGCACCAGATTGATGCATTTCACTTCAACATTTAAAAATAATAATGTTAAAATGTGCTAAATATATACACTGCAAAAAACAAAAAAAGAGGAGTAAAAGTAGCTCACGACTTGTTTTATTTTTTGAAAGTAGCCCTCATCCTAAAAAAGGTTGGTGACCCCTGGCCTAGAGCTACTTAAAGCCAGTAAATGCTTCTGTCCTCTGTCAGAGCTTCAACAGAAGCAACGTCTCCACGTCAGCCTCATGTCAGGGCTCTCAGTGTCTGTTCGCCTTCTACGGGGGGGAGACGTCCTACCACCGACACCTCTCCCTGCTGCAGCTGTCCAACCTGCTGCTCTGCCTCTGGCTCATCAACTTCAGCCTGGCTCTGGAGCAGTGCACGCTGGCCGGGACCTTCGCCAGCTACTACTGGGCCAGGAGGAAGCCTCAGGACATCCCCCCATGTCCCCTCTTCTCCTCGTTCAGCAGGGCCCTCAGGTCAGGACCCAGAACACGCTGATTCAGCGTCTCTCACACTGTTAGACATATAGTCATACATAACAGTGTAACAATGCGTTGAATCTTTAGGTATCACACCGGGTCTCTGGCATTTGGAGCTCTGATTCTGTCGGTTGCACAGCTGGTACGGATCATTCTGGAATATGTGGAGCAGAGACTAAAAGGTGACACATTCATTTTTGTATATACTTTCACATATCATTTTTGTCATTGAAATTGTTAATGTATTCATTTTATTATGTTCTTAATCTTTTGGTACAACTTCCTTCACACTCCTATACTGATAGTTGCCACAATACAATGTGTGGTGCAGGAACCAAGCATGCTGGGTATGCTGGCTGTTCACTGGTTATCTCATGCTTCTTTCTTCTACAGATGTGTGTCTCTGTCACATGCCATACTCTAAGTGCTCTATATGTACTAATGTGTGTGTGTGCGTATGTGTGTGTTTGCGTGCGTGTGTGTGCGTGCGTGTGCATGTATGCGTGCGTGCGTGTTCCAGGTGTTAACAACGTTGTGTCCAGGTTCCTCCTGCACTGTCTGCAGTGCTGCTTCTGGTGTTTGGAGAAGTTCATACGCTACATGAACCGTAACGCTTATATCATGGTGAGTGAACATGCAGAGTAGAACACAGACCAGCTGATCACTTAGTCTGTGTGTGACAGCTGTTTGCTCTCTCCTCCACCAGGTGGCCATCTATGGTAAGAACTTCTGTACCTCTGCAAGAGAAGCCTTCTTCCTGCTCATGAGGAATGTGGTGAGGTAGGTTTACTTTTTCAAAAGCTCTGTTTTGACAGGGTTTTTACACTAGTGTTTATACCGTAAGAGAGGAAGATTATAATAATGCAACTCAGTCCACAGCCCTTAAACACGTCCATGTTTGATGATGAGTGCTGAGGTTGATCTGTCCCTCTCTGTGCAGGACTGCAGTTCTGGACAGAGTGACAGACTTCCTGTTGTTCCTGGGCAAAGCGCTGATAGCTGGAGGAGTTGGTAAGTGACAATACAAAGCTCCACTATTAATGTTTCATATTAATATTAACTAATACAAATCAAATAAAAAAACCCTCTTCAGCATGTAGCACTTCCAAAGGATTTGGCTAATGCAGTGGCACTTAATATGGGTTTAGAGATTGGAAATGTACCTGCAGGATTCTTGCTTTGGAGTTTGTTCTTCATGGTTGAATGCAGTTATTTTAAGACATTTTGGATAAAAGCGTCAACAAAAATGAAATGTAATGTAATATTAATATAAGTGGTGGCAATCGATTTAAAAAAATAATCTCTTTCCACAAAAATATTCTGTGATTAATCGTGATGAATGACACATTTAGAATACTAGTAATAGTTTTTTGGGGGAGATGAAGTGAATACAAGTTGTAATAAAGATATCACTAACAGGTCGGAGGTTTCTTTAATTTAATGACATCTCTGCTTAGTTTTGATGATTTCAAAAGTATTAGGGTGGAGTCTGACACTAAAGCATACATACGTATACATATATGTTTCCCAGAAAATAAGACATTGTGTCACTCTGCATGTGTGTGTGTGTGTGTGTGTGTGTGTGTGTGTGTGTGTGTGTGTGTGTGTGTGTGTTTCAGGTGTGGTTACATTATTCCTCTTCACTAAGAAGATCCCTGTTTTCCAGGAAGAAGTGCCCAGTCTCAATTACTACTGGGTCCCCCTGCTGGTCAGTCACACACACACACACACACACACACACACACACACACACACACACACACACACACACACACACACACACACACACACACACACACACCTCCAAGATCTCATCTCACAAACCTGAATGAATAAATTGTTAACCTCCAGGTATATCAATAGAATACCGAAAATGAAATTCTCAAGTGAACTTCGCACATTGAATTATGCTATGAATATTGAATAAGCCTGTTTACCGCATTAAATAATGTTTATATATTTATTTTTGAGGATGAATAATATATTCTATTGTATTCCACAAAAATATATCTGAACAACACATTAAGATGATGAAACACTGAAATGTAATGAAAGTCAGATCCACTCGTGTGGCAGTGATATTCATTTACAATATTCTTCCTCCAGCTGCATCTATTTGCTTTTAATAATCAATTTTCCTGGATTATGTGTTGAAGTCATGGATGTATACAGTTTAATTTATACTGTACGCTGTTTATCTGTACGCTTGTCAGTACCATTTGTGAGCGGCCGAATGGGGCTAACTCGGCTCTGTCATGTGAGCGTGTAGTATCCGGAGTGGTCGAAGTGGCTCCGTAGAACAGGCCCTGCTGAGGTTTCTGAACGGTTGAAGTGGCTCCGTAGAACAGGCCCTGCTGAGGTTTCTGAACGGTTGAAGTGGCTCCGTAGAACAGGCCCTGCTGAGGTTTCTGAACGGTTGAAGTGGCTCCGTAGAACAGGCCCTGCTGAGGTTTCTGAACGGTTGAAGTGGCTCCGTAGAACAGGCCCTGCTGAGGTTTCTGAACGGTTGAAGTGGCTCCGTAGAACAGGCCCTGCTGAGGTTTCTGAACGGTTGAAGTGGCTCCGTAGAACAGGCCCTGCTAAGGTTTCTGACCCGTGTGTTTCTTGTGATCAGACGGTGGTGCTCGGGGCCTTCCTGATCGCTCATGCTTTCTTCAGCGTCTACGCCATGTGTGTCGACACGCTCTTCCTCTGCTTCTGTAAGTTAACACTTCATTACTATTTAGTAACACTTCAATAAAGTAGTTCTGGATATGCTTCATTAGGTCTGCTCAGTTTCTTTACCATTAACCAGTCTTTAAACACTGCAGAGCCCGTACTGTGTTCCTGTTAGTGTTTACTTCCTGTCTGTCTTCTTCCCCATCGTCTATCCCTTGACCTCTGTGTGAAACGGCACGGGGTTAACCTCTTCTACACAGCACCCCCGATACCGGGGGGAAAACGCGTCATCTGCAAGAAACAGCATCTGAGGGCATCTTAATATTCAATAAACTATGAATGTTGTATATCCATGTAACGGGAAGAAACTCAGCTAACTGATCATTTTAAAAAAAAAAAAATTTAAAACCACAAAGCTAGCGCCGAGCCTCTGAATTAGCTACGAGCAAAACAATCTTAAGGCCGTTAGCACAGAACTCTAGCTACACTGATCAATATACTTATTGGATCTGCACCAACAAGCTTAGATAACATCCTGAGAGTCCACAGATTATAGAACTATAAGGATCATCACTGAGCGATCAGAACTCGTGACAGGGGAAGCAAATACAGACAACACACAACGTAGCTTTAGGTAGCAGAACACGGAGATATGCTCAGTTTAGCTGTTATTCTGATCAAAAGTCGTGTTCAATGGCATTAAAACGAGAAAAAACGCGGCTGAAGGTTAATCCATAGGTTATAGCAGTGGTTCTCAAACTTTTTTTAATAATGTACCCCCTTTGAAAAAAAAATTCAGCCAAGTACCCCCTGATCAGCTTAAAAACAATTTGTTAGGGAAAACAGGCCTATATAAAGAGGTACAGTACAGCGCTGCACCATCGGTGTCTGATTTATTAAAACAACAACAATGTAACTAAGAAACACTTAAATGCTACATTTCAAATGTTTACAATCCATCACTAAATTCATGGCAAACCAATTTTAACATCATGCAATAACACTAAGACGACATTAGTTGCATTGAACTGATCTTTTTAATAAGTTGTATTTACAATGTAGTGAAACATGGGCTTGTGCTTCACTGAGGATCTTTGTCATTCTGACAGGGAGGCTAACTGCAGTTATTACACTTCGCGTTTTGAAATATGTGTAACTCTGTTCATATAAAACCCACACTGCTCAAACTTCCTTACTTTTCCTAAAATGTGTATATTTATTTATTTATTTTGGGGCGTGGGGAATGAAGAGAAAAAAAAATATTAGCATTTTAAGAGCATGGGATTTTGACCCCTCATATAAACATATGCATAATGCTGCGCTATACCTTGCGGCCACACGCCGTTGCCAAGCAACGCTTATTGTTTAGGTGTCCTTTGATAAGCAGGCCGTCATATCATTAGCTAGAACTAGCTAGATCTGATAGATTTGGACATAAACGCGAGTGAAGTCTAACCGGACGCGAGAGAGAGATAAGATCAGCTGCTGCTGACGGAGAACACGCAGCTCTGCATAATCACAGCTCCGCCGCTGTGACGGACCGTTGAGTGGAGCAAAATGAAATACACTAAGAGTTAGACCTAACACACTTAGCTAGTTTATCTACTCTGGAACTAGCTAAACTAGTTATAAATATATGTATTCTTTACTGTCGGGTCACTTATTACAGGTTCAGCGAGCTGCACGAGACTGACGGGCTGTCAGGAGAGGGAGCGGAAAAGAGAGCACCCCGTTTATTGTTCCTATGTTATTATCCAGAGTTTCTGTAAACCTTTGAATAAAGTAGTTCATCTACTATTAGTAGTTTGTTTAAATGCATTACTTATGTTTTTTTTTTTCATTAACATAAAATAAATCTCACGTACCCCCTGCAGTACTCCAACGTACCCCTAGGGGTCCGCGTACCCCCATTTGAGAACCACTGGGTTATAGCAATGTGTCTGTCACTTTGAACAAATTATTGTTAATCCATAATTCAATTTTTATGAAAAAATCGGAGAAGAAAAATGTGCTGCTAATGGTAGCCACTAGAGGTTAACGCAGCTTCCGGTTTTTCTACACGTCTCTCACTCTTTTTTTGGTAAGCTGTGTGTGTATGGGGGACTTTCCCTCGATTCCATTGGCTCTGACGGTTAGAAAGAGATGTCAATCAGCAAAATCGACCAAGGGGGGCCAGAGATATGGAAAATCCACCCAAATGGCCCCAGAAGTGTTTTTTTTGTGCTAAACCTCTCTAAAAAGGTCAAATTTCACTTGTTTTGCATCAATCTTGATACAGGGTACTTATTATATGTTGTACTTTGGATTCCTAAAGCTTTTAGTCTACTAACCCATCATCCAAGGTTAGTTTTCACTATAAGTACAACATATTATTTGGACGGACACTATAATTTACAGTTTTTTACTATGTTCAATGTTCAATTTTCTTTAAAATAAAAAACATCTATATTGATTCTGACTTTTCTACATCCAACTCACAGGTTTATCATTACTTTGAGAACAAAGATTATTAATTTAACCCTTTTAGAAGTGTAGTTATGGTCATTTGTTCTGGAAATGTCATTTTCGAGCCTGAGACCTGAAAAACAGGCTCAGTGCTTAACAGGTTAAGGGATAGTGGATAGGAGAATTCAAAAGGACTTAGGAGAAGAGACTGCGGTACTTTAGAGAATCGAATGCACTTTCACTATCTGACGTGTTTATGATGCGCCAGCGGACGTCATGAATGTGCGTCTGCTGCTGTGGGGAAACTATGGAAACTACAGTTTTCTATACAGCGGACTACAACATGGATGTTTAATAAGAACGAGGGACTACTGTAAACTCATCTAGAGACTCTGCACCGTGCTCTGATGCTGTTGCTTTATGCTTTATGAACGTGGACAACAGAGAAACAGATTCTTCATGACCAAAGCTGGAATTGAAATAAAAAAGGAAAGTGAAACTTCTGCTCGTCGTCACCCTCTCCCTCCGGTCCACATTAATACAAATGATCCCAATACGTATGATTGTATTAAAAGATCTTAAAATCAATACAAATGCATTTATTATAAACGTTAGTCCTTAACATCTATCACTGTGTATATCACCATTCAAACATCTTTTAAAAGTTGAACAAACCCCACACAGCTCAGTAAAGACTGTGAGATGTTGACTTTATTTGATCATTTCAGTAAAAACTAACGTTCATATTTCTCTCTTTGATTATAATACTGATGAACGTTCAAAACAAAGCACTTTGGCAACTTACCACATACGTTTTAAAATGCTTAATAAGCACTGTAACTTTCACGATATAATTTCTCGGTCATAATCGGTTGTTTCCGTGAACGGCCGACTGTTGAGTGACGGCAAATGCTGCGGCTGCAATGCATTGTGGGGCAGCATTTTCTCCTCTCCTTTCGGTTAGGGAGGTCCAGTGGTTCCTAAGCTAAAGGAGGTTATAAAGGAAGCTTGAAACCTCCTTTCCTTTCATTTGGAGAATTGGAACGGCACTTAACATGGCTGCCACTGAGGGACTTCCGGGTCATTTCACTCCGTTAGGAAGGTTCCTAAGCTAAATGGACTATTGGAACGCAGCCCTGCTGTTCCCTTTAGTGTTTACTTCCTGTCTTTCTTCTTCTGCTGTTCCCTTTAGTGTTTACTTCCTGTCTTTCTTCTTCTGCTGTTCCCTTTAGTGTTTCCTTCCTGTCCGTCTTATTCTGCTGTTCCTGTTAGTGTTCACTTCCTGTCTTTCTTCTTCTGCTGTTCCCTTTAGTGTTTACTTCTGTTGATTTCTCTAGCCTCCAAATCTCTGTCTTTTAACCTTGTTACCGCTCTTGTTCTCTTTTTTCTTTTCTGGGGACAGTTTAGCCATCATGAATCCAAAGTTTCTTGATCTCCACACATATAAAAATGTATATTCAAAGAGTATTCCGTGGTGTTTTCTGACATAGAAAACTAATGTGTGTTTTCCACAGCTGGTTAATTTGACCAGACTTTGTTCTGTGGACTGATGACTGCACACAGTCTCTTAATCCTCCTTAGCAAAGGTGTCTCTCAACCATGCCGTGTAATATTATGCATTGTGGTTTTTTTCTCCAAATGTTACTGATATACATTTACTTCTCATACTTTGGTTCAATGCATTGAGTGCATTTTGTACTCTTGTACGGTATCTCTTTTAACCTCTTTCTGTCCTTTGTCCCCCCCCCCCACCCCCCACGCACCTGCTCTCCTCCATCCTGACCTGGTTGTTTCCAACAGGTGATGACCTGGAGAGGCATGATGGTAGTTCAGGAAAACCTTTCCTCATGTCCCCTCAGCTGCATAGGATTCTGGGGAAATCCTCTCAGTCTCCTCGATAAGCAATCCTCCTGCATCAGAGACGTCCTCACACAGAGAGACAGAGACGTCCTCACACAGAGAGACAGAGACATCCTCACACAGAGAGACAGAGACATCCTCACACAGAGAGACAGAGACATCCTCACACAGAGAGACAGAGACGTCCTCACACAGAGAGACAGAGACATCCTCACGCAGAGAGACAGAGACATCCTCACGCAGAGAGACAGAGACATCCTCACGCAGAGAGACAGAGACGTCCTCACGCAGAGAGACAGAGACGTCCTCACGCAGAGAGACAGACGTCCTCAGACAGAGAGACAGAGACGTCCTCACACAGAGAGACAGAGACGTCCTCAGACAGAGAGACAGAGACGTCCTCACGCAGAGAGACAGAGACGTCCTCAGACAGAGAGACAGAGACATCCTCACACAGAGAGACAGAGACGTCCTCAGACAGAGAGACAGAGACGTCCTCACGCAGAGAGACAGAGACGTCCTCACACAGAGAGACAGAGACATCCTCACGCAGAGAGACAGAGACGTCCTCACGCAGAGAGACAGAGACGTCCTCACGCAGAGAAACAGAGACGTCCTCACACAGAGAGACAGAGACATCCTCACACAGAGAGACAGAGACGTCCTCACGCAGAGAGACAGAGACGTCCTCACACAGAGAGACAGAGACGTCCTCAGACAGAGAGACAGAGACGTCCTCACACACAGAGACAGAGACATCCTCACACAGAGAGACAGAGACGTCCTCACACAGAGAAACAGAGACGAAACAGAGACGTCCTCACACAGAGAGACAGAGACGTCCTCACACAGAGAAACAGAGACGAAACAGAGACGTCCTCACACAGAGAGACAGAGACATCCTCACACAGAGAGACAGAGACGTCCTCACACAGAGAGACAGAGACGTCCTCACACATAGAAACAGAGACATCCTCACACAGAGAGACAGAGACGTCCTCACACAGAGAGACAGAGACGTCCTCACACAGAGAGACAGAGACATCCTCACACAGAGAGACAGAGACATCCTCACACAGAGAGATAGAGACGTCCTCAGACAGAGAGACAGAGACGTCCTCACACAGAGAGACAGAGACGTCCTCAGACAGAGAGACAGAGACGTCCTCACACAGAGAGACAGAGACGTCCTCAGACAGAGAGACAGAGACGTCCTCACGCAGAGAGACAGAGACATCCTCACGCAGAGAGACAGAGACGTCCTCACGCAGAGAGACAGAGACGTCCTCACGCAGAGAAACAGAGATGTCCTCACACAGAGAGACAGAGACGTCCTCAGACAGAGAGACAGAGACGTCCTCACACAGAGAGACAGAGACGTCCTCACACAGAGAGACAGAGACGTCCTCAGACAGAGAGACAGAGACGTCCTCACGCAGAGAGACAGAGACGTCCTCACGCAGAGAGACAGAGACGTCCTCACGCAGAGAGACAGAGACGTCCTCACGCAGAGAAACAGAGACGTCCTCACACAGAGAGACAGAGACATCCTCACGCAGAGAGACAGAGACGTCCTCACGCAGAGAGACAGAGACGTCCTCACACAGAGAGACAGAGACGTCCTCAGACAGAGAGACAGAGACGTCCTCACACACAGAGACAGAGACATCCTCACACAGAGAGACAGAGACGTCCTCACACAGAGAAACAGAGACGAAACAGAGACGTCCTCACACAGAGAGACAGAGACGTCCTCACACAGAGAAACAGAGACGAAACAGAGACGTCCTCACACAGAGAGACAGAGACATCCTCACACAGAGAGACAGAGACGTCCTCACACAGAGAGACAGAGACGTCCTCACACATAGAAACAGAGACATCCTCACACAGAGAGACAGAGACGTCCTCACACAGAGAGACAGAGACGTCCTCACACAGAGAAACAGAGACGTCCTCAGACTGAGAGACAGAGACGTCCTCAGACTGAGCAACTTCCCCACTCTAAGAGACATACCAACACAGTTTCAGAGAGACGTCCCCTCAAGAAGAGACATCAACAGAGAGACGTCCCCACACAGAGAAATGTCGCCACACAAAGAAAGAAGTCCCAACACTTATAGATGTACTCACACAGAGAGATGTCTCATCAGAGAGAAACACCTCCACACAGAGAGACATCAAAATAGACATCCCACACTGAGAGACGTCCAAACACAGAGAGACGTCCCACACAGAAACAGACTGATGTCCCAACACTAAGAGACGTCCCCACAAAGAGATACCTCCCCAAACTGGGAGACAGAGACGCCCCCATAAGAGCAAGAAATAGACACCCCCACACAGAGAGACAGAGACACAACTCCTCAATGTAAAATGTCACCAAACTGACATACGTCCCCATAATAAGAGACGTCCCTGCACTGAAAGACATCGAAAGAGAGACATCAACAAAGAGCCGTCCAAACACAGAGAGACTTCAACAGAGAGACGTCCCTGCACTGAAAGACATCGAAAGAGAGACATCAACAAAGAGCCGTCCCAACACAGAGAGACTTCAACAGAGAGACGTCCCTGCACTGAAAGACATCGAAAGAGAGACATCAACAAAGAGCCGTCCAAACACAGAGAGACTTCAACAGAGAGACGTCCCTGCACTGAAAGACATCGAAAGAGAGACATCAACAAAGAGCCATCCCAACACAGAGAGACTTCAACAGAGAGACGTCCCAACACAGAGAGACGTCAACAGAGAGACGTCCCAACACAGAGAGACTTCAACAGAGAGACGTCCCAACACAGAGAGACGTCAACAGAGAGCCGTCCCAACACAGAGAGACTTCAACAGAGAGACGTCCCAACACAGAGAGACGTCAACAGAGAGACGTCCCAACACAGAGACACGTCAACAGAGAGCCGTCCCAACACAGAGAGACTTCAACAGAGAGACGTCCCTGCACTGAAAGACATCGAAAGAGAGACATCAACAAAGAGCCGTCCAAACACAGAGAGACTTCAACAGAGAGACGTCCCTGCACTGAAAGACATCGAAAGAGAGACATCAACAAAGAGCCGTCCAAACACAGAGAGACTTCAACAGAGAGACGTCCCTGCACTGAAAGACATCGAAAGAGAGACATCAACAAAGAGCCATCCCAACACAGAGAGACTTCAACAGAGAGACGTCCCAACACAGAGAGACGTCAACAGAGAGACGTCCCAACACAGAGAGACTTCAACAGAGAGACGTCCCAACACAGAGAGACGTCAACAGAGAGCCGTCCCAACACAGAGAGACTTCAACAGAGAGACGTCCCAACACAGAGAGACGTCAACAGAGAGACGTCCCAACACAGAGACACGTCAACAGAGAGCCGTCCCAACACAGAGAGACTTCAACAGAGAGACGTCCCTGCACTGAAAGACATCGAAAGAGAGACATCAACAAAGAGCCGTCCCAACACAGAGAGACTTCAACAAAGAGCCGTCCCAACACAGAGAGACTTCAACAGAGAGACGTCCCAACACAGAGAGACGTCAACAGAGAGACATCAACAGAGAGCCGTCCCAACACAGAGAGACTTCAACAGAGAGACGTCCCTGCACTGAAAGACATCGAAAGAGAGACATCAACAAAGAGCCGTCCCAACACAGAGAGACTTCAACAGAGAGACGTCCCAACACAGAGAGACTTCAACAGAGAGACGTCCCAACACAGTGAGAAGTCAACAGAGAGACGTCCCCACACTGAGAGACGTCCCTTCACAGAGAGAGAGGTTGACAGAGACCTGGCTGCTCTAGTTCTATGCTGCTGAACACAAAGCAGGATGATACTTACTGAAATATTAAATGTGAGCGACCACCAACAGTGACAGGAATGAAGAAGCAACAGTGAGTTAAAAGTCAAAAACAGATTAAGTTGTCTTCAGGTATTTGCCGTATATCACTCTCTGCACTAACTTATTTGCTGTGTGTCTGCCCTTGTTGTGCTGGAGTCGTATTGAAGTGACATTGCTTTGCATGTGCATTACTTTGTATTTCAAATGTATTTACTAAGGCCTTCTATGGACTACCTTTTTTACATTGTGTGTGTTTCTGAATGTTCAAACACAGTAACTGTAACGTCGTTCACTTCTGACCTTTTTGGAAAACGTCTTTCAAACCCAGGAGCCCATCAGGACTTTTTCTGGGGCAGCGCTTCCTATTCGCTCCACTCTTTTTGATAACAGAAGTTTGATGCTCAAGTCATGATTTACACAAAGAACTGAGATCTGCAATATTCAATGTAAGAAGTTGTGAAGCCACGGTTTACAAATGTATACTCCTGTATACTGTATTTGTAGTGTCTTGTTTTTTTAGGGGGGGATATTTGAATAAAATCTAATTTTCATATCTTAATTTAAAAAAAATGTCTTCAGCACATACATGAAACAAAAAAAAGAAATGATGAACTTATTTTCACATCCTGAATTCACTTATGATGATTTGTTGAAATTATTTGATCTGATCGCTCCGTTTAGTTGAATTGCATTTTGTGAGCCAGTCCGTACATTCAGTACGGACTGGCTTTGTTCCAGTGTACATTCTGGAAACGTAAATATATCATCAGGAGCAGTTTGGAGTAGCAACAGATAATTAGCAAGGGTGTCAGCTGATCGATGATGTCACAAGCTCTTCATCATCACATTTTTGTTTTGGAGCCTTTAACGCAGCTTCGATGTCACCTGTAAGGTCAGTATTGAAAGCAAACAAAGAGACCTGGAACAAATTCAATAATGATTGGTCAAAGGTCAATGATGATCATGTTCACATGTTCAAATGTACTTCCAACTGTGAATGAACACTGCCACAGTCTCCACACTATATTATATACACTATATATGTCCACACTATGTGGACAGATGTTAGAAGAGGTGACCCACCACTTTTATCTTGGGGTGGAAATTCACAGGCAAACCGTTAGCTGAGCTTCCTAAGCCGGAACCTACGACGCTGTACACAGAAACTGAAGGAGACAGCTTTTGTGGTCCTTGTACGCTCATAGTACGCCAGCTCGGTCTGGGACCTCTACACCGATAAGGACAAGGATGCTCTGGAACCAGAACAACAAAGAGGTGCTAGATTCATTTTTGGAGATTATAACTGGGACAGCAGTTTCATAGAAATGCTCAAACGGTTAAACTGGGAGGAAATTGAGTGAAAGGTGATGATCGGCTCTTCTTCAAGATTGTCTATAACTATTAGCCCTTGATGCATAGATGTACCTGTAAAGGTAACTCTCTGAACTTCCAGATAATATTCTCCTTTAGTGACACTCTGAAATACTCATTCTCTCCCAGAACAATCGGAGTGGAACACGCTACCAGAACAAGTTGTCATTGCAAAGTCCGTGGAGTGCTTACGGTACATTTTACCTCTGGGTTCTGCTCAGTATTAATCTAGATCCAGATCCACAACTAAATGCCTAACTAATTTAACCAAGAGGAAACACTGTCTCTGTTTGTCTTAAAGTGCACCTATCATGCTATTTTTAGGCATAGGTCTCGGATATATAAAAATATATAAAAAACATGTCTATGAAGTGTTTTGCTTCAAATACCAACCAGATCACCCATTCTAGCCATGCCTCATATCCCTCTACTTCACTTCCTGTTTCAAAAGTGCTGGAGGGGGCTGAGCTCATGCGGGAGATTCTACCGGCAGATACTGCCGTGATGAAACGCCATATCATGGATTATCAAGGATTATCTCTGAAACAGTATGGAGCTCAAAGGCTTTCTCTCTTGCCGGTTATACCACAAGGTGAGTTCCTTTTTATTTCCTGCTTCTTCACACACATGCTCTCCAGTACAGGTTAGCTCTGAGTGTTAGTCATTGTTTCTGATAGCAACGTTGCTGGCCCTAGGGCCGTGGCCAGCCTACATTTCCGATATTACGTCATATCGGACGCAAATCTGGATCAGCTCCGTTGTAGCCCCGTTTTTAGAGATGTGGGTACGGAGGAAAAGAGAGAGGGTTTTATTTTCTGACGCTGCGTGAGTTCCCTGACACACCGGGGACACATGTTTATGTAGAAAAGACATCAACAAGTGCATTTTGCCTGATAGGTCCCCTTTAAACATTCAGGAATTATCATTTACTTTTTTTGTTCCATTTCTTTTATATTCACACCTGCCTTTTATTTAGATTCTTAACCAGACTGCATTTATCCTTATCCTTATGCTGTTGTAGAGTCAGCAGTAACAGCTCTAAAAGGTGATAGTATATACCTGTTGTACGGCCCAATCAGAGAGAAGAGGAGAGAGAGAGACAGAGGGAAACAGAATGTGGAGAGAAGGGGGGAGAAGGAGAGGAAGAGAAAGAGGAGAGGAAGGTAAAGTGTGACACAGACCAGCTCCTCTCTGTGAGGAGAGCTTGACTCCTAGGATCAGAGCGGAGGACCCCCCCCCCCCCCCCCCAGCAGGACGGTGAGACGGGGCCCCCCAGAACACCTTCCTGGACACCATCATCCGCAAATTCGAGGGGCAGAGTGAGTACAGGGCTGTGTTTGATTTACCCACCTCAGATGAGTTCACCTTAGTCCACATTAAAGGTGCCAAGTGCTAGGACTGTCTTAGGGAAGAAAGCTTTTAGTTGTGCAGCTCCACTAAATTGGAACAGTTTGCAAACATGTTTAAAACTGAGCACTTTGGTTCCCCTGCATCATTTTAAAACTCAGCTGGGTGACATGCTGTTTGATACTCATGGTACCTGTCTCTGTAAATAGAGTTTGTAAACTGTACCCTGTACATTATGTTGTATGTCATCCTTATTGTTGTTCTGTTGTTTTTATGTTACATGTGTAACTAATGTTCTGCAGGTCACCCTTGAAAAAGAGATCTTTTGATCTCAAGGGGCTTTCACCTGGTTAAATAAAGGCTACAAACCTGTATGAAATAATCCAATGAGGACAAAGCAGAATATTGTGTTTATTGTTTTAGAAATACAATAGAATATGTATAGCCATTATGGGTCAAATCCACTCTCATTGATTAATTAACTTCATTAATTACAATAAGGTAAATAATCAGCAGTTAATATTATAAGTAAAATGTTGTCATAGCTTGAAGGAAAAATGTTTTACTTATCACAGAGAATTTTCTTTTGACAGGAATTATTATTTTTTGTAAATAGTCCTTCATTTTCTTATCCCTTTGAAACTGGTGTTGGGTGTCGATTAGCCTGATCGGTTACAACGGATCACCAACAGCATAACCAGGGCTTTGTTTAATCTGCAAACACATTTTAAAAACGAGAGAATTGTTAAGGCATGACTTTTGGTCTTACATTTGATTTTAAAACAGTTGTTATTGTTGTAACCAATCAGAGTTTTGAATTTAATAATGAGAATATCTCATATAAAGTTAGTTAAATATATTATTTCGAAATGTTAAGCCATTATTAGTAATAATAATATATTCATTATAGTGTTTTACATACTAGATTAAATTATCCGATTACGATGGTTGTTTGGATTTAATTTAATTTCTGGAAAACTAACAGAGTTTATTATTCAATCAAAAACATTCAGTTATACAAAACAGCAGCTCCATGCATGCTTTTCTGAAAATGGGTGTCATGATTCCTCGCCTAACATCAGGTGGTTTCAGAAAAGTAAAAAGACTAGGATTGACATACTGTAGTTATACTACTATATTTGTTCTCCCCTTACAGAACCCTATACAAACCTGCACATTGCTCCTTGAAAACAAATAGAAATAAGCTCATGAGGTCATTGTTTGCATAATAATGTGACATGTGTGGGTGGGACAACATGGTTACCCCTCTTTAATTATCCCCCATGAGGTTGCTTTTATTTGCCCACCTCACAGGGGAGAGTGGGGTAAGATGAGCCAGGGGGTAAGTGGACCCCCCCCCCCTCCCCTTTATCTTAGGAACTGTGCAAAAGTGTTGTCATGTGACCATACATTCAGGAAACACCCAACATTTCTAGTTGGCTGTGATGGAGAGAAGCACAGGGTAAAGTGGTAAATGTGTTTTCTTCACAACAAACCATGTTTTGCTTTTCAAAGTACATTTTCAACATGTCACGTATAATTAGTGTTATGTCAAAGCGAATGTCTCCAGGTCTGAAAATATGTATCATACATGTTGGTTATTTGGCAAGGTGTAAAACCATGTGAATCATTTAGCTAAAGATGAGCATGAAGGACTAAGATAGACAGATATTTTCCAAAAAGTGGCTGTGGGTCAAAGTGCGCCATGCTGTGGGGTAAATTGAGCCAGTGGTCCAACTGAAGGGCGCTGAAGTTAAGTTTAGTCTCTGTAGTGTAACATTGTATTTCAATGTAGTTTTACCGAACTGATTTGTTTCTTATGTTTTAAACATTGTAGAAACGACAACATTCCTGAACCAAACAGCTGGAAAGAGAAGGGTTTAGCAGGTAGGGTGTGAAGAGGTCACATGATCCAGTAGGTCAGCTGAGGGGAACTGGTTTTGTGTAGTAGTGATGGGAATTATGGCTCTTTGAAGGGAGCCAGATCTTATGGCTCCGTTCCTTTGCGAGAGCCGTTCAAAAGAGCCGTTTTTTTTAAGGGGGCGAGGTTAATAGGTTTATCTGCAAAATATACCTTTTATAATTCAATCAAATGTAGCCCTGTTTTGACTAATGATTTATATGTGTACACATATATCACTTAAATCATTGCATGTACAGACCCATGTAACTCTCTGATTGTAGAACCACGCTAAAAAAAGAAGAAGATAGCAACACTTATACAAACTGACAACAAATGTTTACTGAGCCTAAAAATAATCATAAATAAATAACATAATGAAAATAAATATATTGCAATGCTCAAAACAGCAGCATCCAACAGTCTCTAATCCTTGGATATTACATGTCACTGCATGCAGGCACGGAGCAGCTGTAGCGCGGAGATCATCATATCATTCTGTCTTAAGTATTACTTAAAACATTTTAAAATAAAGAAACGGCTTGTTCGCGGGCGCGAGCCGGCTTCCGTCGTTACCCTTAAAAGAGCTGGCTCTTTGAGCCGGGTCGTTCGCGACCGACACATCACTATTGCTAAATACAGAATCTTGATAGAACAAATTATATTCTTTTAGGTCTAGATTGGTTCAATAATTTTAAGGCTCGCCACCTTCTTTCCTGCCTTATGCCTGAAGCAACATCTTTAGAAGGGCTACAGCCTTCAGTATAACTGGAGAGATGAGAGAATAACCACAATTATAACATGAATAATTATCAATGACTAGATTAAGTTAAAGCATATATCCGTAATGAGCTGCCTCCGTGCATTTCCACAGCATCTGGCTCTATATCGGACAGGGCTACTATGCTAAATTGCTTTAATGAGCATTTTGTGTCCTGTGGTTCTCTATTTGATTCTGTCACTAACTCTGCTTCTGTGAACACCACAGTATGTGACTCTGAAAAACGTGTGTTGGAAAACCCTTTTAGTTTTACCCCTTTTACTGTTGATGTTGTTCGTGAAGCTTTAACCAAGTTAGATCCTAAGAAACCGGCTGGCCCGGACAACGTAGAACCTTTCTTTTTAAAGATAGCTGCAGATTTTATTGCTCCACCTCTCACTACTCTTTTTAACCTCTCCCTCAGCTCAAACACAATTCCAAAATTGTGGAAGTCAACATATGTCCTGCCTTTGCTAAAAGGAGGGGAGGCCACCTTATCAGGGGAGGATCTACGGGGGGGCAAGGGGGGGCAGCTGCCCCCCCACTGTAGAGCCTTTCCCCCCCAGCTGACCCCCTAACTTTTGTTTCCCTAAAACTGTACTAAAACAAACCTACACTATTTCCACAAGCTTCTCAAGCAACAAAACAAGCATTACATTAGTTAAAAGTGAATCATTTTAAATATCATTTTAGGCCCGTTAAAAACGCAGCTACGGCCCTGCATTAAACTGCGGAGCGGCGTTCACACAGACCGCGGCTCACACTGCTGCAGAGAGGGAGCGAGCTGTCCCAGCACCTATGGATCAGCTTCCCCTGGGAGCATTTCCCTTTCCACTAGTTTTGTTTTTACTAAGGACGAGAGCTTGAAACTAAATATTAATAAAACGCTGCCGTTTGAATCGATAGCGTTTAACAGATGGGCGCTGTTTGGGGCTTTACGTTACAAAATACTACGCAGACAGCGTTAGCTGGGAGATCGATCACTTTGCTAAACTACGCGGTAGCCTACTAATAAATCCACGTAAACTACACATCACAGCAATGAGGCCAGATCAATGAAACCAGGATACATCCTTTACCGTAAAAACTGGATCCAAACACAGCTGCCTGTGTGCGCTAGATAAATACTTTCTGATGTTATATGATATGCTACATATTAGCTAGGCTACATGGCCCTAACGCAGGGGTACTCAAATACAAATCTTAAAGGTCCAAAATAAATGTTTCAATAAGACAAAGGTCCGTTTATTACGGTCATTCAAACTTTTAAACAATTGCAACAAGATTCTTAACACGAGGTTGCAAAAACAAAAATAATCTGTATGCAGCAGTTTTCATTGTTATTGTGTATGTGCTTGACCCCTCAGAGTCGCAGTGTAAGAGCTGCACAGTTATGAATAAAGGCAGCTGCACCCTCTTTCATTCAGCATTCCCATTATTGCTTTATAAATGTATTCCCCCTTGTGTGTCCACTGAGGTTCGTCAGGCCCAACACATCTTCAACAAACTCCCCCTTTGCCTCATCATAAAAACTCACAAACACCAGCAACTGAGCATTGTCAGTGGTGTCAGTGGACTCACCCACAGCTAAGGAAATGCACTGACTTAAAACAGTTTTTTGGGGGCAGACCCCCTCAAAGAAAAAAATATATTTACACACGTAAGGTCATCATCTTAATAGTTGTGTATGCTCATCCGTGAGCAGAGCATCAAGTTGACATGTCTATTACAGCTGAATGCGGCGATTACCATTTTGTTCAGCGAAACGCCTCACAAACGTATTAAGATCAACAGCTTTAGTGCGTTTTGATTCAATGCTGAGTACAGCCAAACTGACAGTCTCTTCTCTGTCATTGTAGACCGCAAATACCTCATTCCTTCAGTGCTTGGGTCTGAATGCTTCTCGTTTTGCGCCGTCCAGTTCAAAATGAAATCGCCGCCAATCGTATGTCCACGCTCGCGCCAGGACCGGGGGAGGGGTTACATGACGTGCATCTTGTGCTGCATTCACTTGCACTCGGACATTAGACTTTCTCTCATAAATGTCCGATGAGCCACAACATTTCTTTCAAAACAAAGCTGCCAACTGGGGTGGCAGCTGCCACCCCGGTAGGTGAAACTAGGCTACTAGCTACAGTACAGATGGAACTAGATGAGCTGTTAACTCTCGCTCTGAATTTTTTTTTTTTAATTCTCGCTCTGACTTAGACAGGTTGAAAGAGACACACACATTTTTCCCACCCCGCATTCCGCGAAGACCCGCCCTACTGTGCCTCTGATTCGCAGATTGTTTGGGGGGAAAAAACGCTGACTGGATGCTGAATGTGATTGGACCAAAGCGTTGACACACACAGGTGGAACACAGTGGAACAGTCAGACATGCAGAGCGCTGTTTGCAGTGGACATAGCGGAGAATTTTGACTCGTTGCGAATGCGTTGTGGCGATGTCTCACATATAATACAGAGAGATCATACATATGAAAAGTATAATTTGCTCGGAGTCCGGAGACAGTGGTGGTTCGGTCCGGATCCGGACCAGAGTCCGTAGTTTGAGGATGCCTGCCCTAACGTGTAAAGTTATACAAGCATGTGTACCAGTGCTTTTCACAAGTAGACTCTTGCAGGCCAGAGTATAGGAGTGATTCAACAACAACACAAAGACATATGAGAAGTGATCAGGACGAACAGAAAGAGGAAAAGGAAAAGAGAGTTCACTGAAGAGACCAGGAGGGTCAGAGCAGGAGGAGGAGATGAAGACATTAGTGAAGAAGAAGAAATGTATGTGAGGAATAAAGATGAAGTATCAGAAAGAGGGACAGAGGCAGGGATCAGGAGGCAGATGAGACTCCATTTGGACCACATGGTATGTTCTTATTCTCCTTGCATATTCCATTACAGCAGCACAATCTAGCAGCAAATTGACAAATATTGATTTAAATGTGTTGCTGCACAGGTCACCTTTAGCTCTCTGAAGAGATGGGTGATGTCATTTGTGTACTTAATTATAAATTGAAATGTTGAGCTTGTCAATCTTAATCTGAAAATACAACAACTGAAATATAGGTAAGAGAAGAAACTGACACTTTTGTGATGTAATTCCCTGAATGAAGATCACACATGGACTGATCCATTATTTTAATAGGAGGGTAAATGGTATGGCGTGATGGGGTTGAAACAAACTGAGGGACAATATTGCAATTTCATAGATAATTCAAGTATTTTTTCAGAATTTATTTTTGATCAGTTAAAGTTGACAAGCATATGATTATATTAGCAGCAACATTTTGGGATAATTGGCCATTTTGATTTGTTTGATATTAAATTAATATGTAATAATGCTTAGTGAGGACATGCAAATATGTCTGTCTAATACTAAGAAAACCAATTTTTAAAAAACAAAATATATATTTAGTTTTACATTGTAATGCAAAAAAACCTGTTCCATTAATTCATTGCTTTAAAATACATTTTGTAGTTTCCTTTAATTTAAAATGGTTGAGGTAAGCTTGGGGGACTCAAAGGGCACCCGATTGTTTGTCTGAACACCTTGTTTCTCTTGTGCATTAAGAACACTTGTGTTAGGGCATGAATTAACAATAAATAGGTTATATACAGTATAAAATACCACGTACTGTCCGCCCTCCCATGCCACCCTGGCATGACCTCTTGCCCCCCCTTTGCCCCCCCATGTAAAATGTTCTAGAACCGCCACTGCACCTTATTAAATAACTATAGGCCAATCTCTAAGTTGTCAGTTCTGGCTAAGGTTCTTGAACGCTTAGTGAGTGAACAGGTAAAGGTGTTTTTATGTACAAATGACATCCTGTCTAAACATCAGTCAGGCTTCAGAAAGCAACACAGCACCATCACTGCCACAATGAAAGTGGTGAATGATGTGGCGAGTATTTTGGATAATAAGCAGAGTTGTGCAGCTCTATTTATTGACCTTTCAAAAGCGTTTGACACCGTCGATCATCGCATTTTAAAGAAGAGGCTAGCCAGTATAGGCATGTCCAGCCATGCAGTGGGGTGGTTTGTAAACTACCTCTCTGAAAGGTCCCAATGTGTTCATTTTGATGGGCTGTCTTCTGAGTGGTTAAACATTACAAATGGTGTTCTTCAAGGTTCTGTTTTAGGTCCACTTGTATTCTCTATCTACATCAACAGTTTAGGTGAAAATGTGGATGAAGCTCCTTTACATTTTTATGCGGACGATACCGTGATGTACTGTGCAGGTCCCTCCATTAAGGAGGCTGGTGTTAAATTACAGGCTGTTTTTAACATTATTCAGACTCAGCTCTCTGAACTCAAGCTTATTTTAAATGTTGAGAAAACCAAGGTAATGCTCTTTTCTAAAGCTAAAAAGACACCAGAGCCTGTTTTAGATATTGTAACTACGCAAGGAATAAAACTTGAAGTAGTTACCTGTTACAAATACCTTGGTATCTGGCTTGATGATTGTCTCACTTTTAAACGTCATGTCAATAACCTGCTTAAAAAGCTGAGGATTAGGCTATGTTTCTTCTACAGGAACAAGTCCTGTTTCTCGCTTGAGGCCAGGAAAAGGCTCTGTGACCTTTTTACCTGTGCTGGACTATGGTGATTTGATGTATATGAATGCACCTGCCAATTGCCTGGTCAAGTTAGATGCTGCTTATCACAGCGCACTGAGATTTGTGACAAACTGTAAAGCATTAACCCATCACTGTACCCTGTATGCAAGGGCTGGTTTACTTTCACTAACTGTACGGAGGCTCAGTCACTGGTACATTTTTATATACAAAGCCATGTTAGGGAAACTTCCATCTTATATCTGCTCCCTGATCTCACGGAAAATTGTAAGTGGCTACTGCCTGAGATCGAATGCTGTGGTTTTATTAAATGTGCCAACTGCTAGGACTGTCCTAGGGAAGACAGCTTTTAGATGCGCAGCTTCTCTGTATTGGAATAGTCTGCAAATTAAATGGAAACTGAACAATCTGGTGCCACTAAATGTTTTTAAAGCTCGGTTGGATGCTAGTCAATCGGAAGCTATTGGTACCTGTTTATGTGGATAATTATGTAAATGATGCTGTATGATGTCCTTTTGTTGTTCTATTTATATGTTTCATGTGGAACTACTTGAGCAGGTCTCCCTTGAAAAAGAGATCAATGATCTCAATGAGATTGATCTGTATAAATAAAGATTTGACATGAAATGAAGCAAGTAAAGCCACAAGAACACTTTTTTTTTAGAAGTCATATTTTCATGGCCCTTTGTGACGGATGCATTATTTTAATTTGAATGACAGAAGACATCCTGAAGTAAAGGTTGTTGTTGTCATTTGACTTCTATCTCATTTTTCCCAGAGGACAACATAATTAACAATTGGCTCATTTTACTCCACTCTCCCCTAAACTGTTTTTAATCTGGCACTCCTACATATGTCCTGAATTCATGAATCTCTGGCAAAATTAGCCGATGGATCTAAAAGAATGCTAATGTTGCTGTGTGGGGCTAGCTAAAGCTGGTATGCAGCCTCTAGCTAGCAGGAGTTGTGTATTCCTGTTTCCAAAGTAACATAAAATGACTACTTTTTGTAGTGACTATGATGGAGATTGTCTGATAATTTTTTATAATTTTGCTTTGATGTATAACATTTAGCAATGAATGTGTACTTCACTACTGCAGCATATTAGCCCAGGTTGAGCCGCTCCTGTGGCTGTGCATCACTGTGTCCTACATATGAGTGCTGTTTTGAACATAATGAACGTGAGATAGTTGTTTGAATATTAGTCTTACCAATCCTCAGCCTTAGCATTGTTTGCACTGTTAGCGCTGTTTGCTGACGCCATGTTTGGAGCCGTGTGAAGGTAAGGCACCACTTGGAATTTCTAAAGAACAGCTGAAAATGCCCACTTCTGATTATTTCAACATTTCCAAAGGGCCACCTTCCAAAAGAAATGATATAAAAAACACAACATAGTGAGGAGAACAAATACAAATGTGTGTTGCCATTGTCAAATGTAAGGACCGTGAGTCAATACTGTGCTTCCCCTCATTGAGAATGAGGGTGTGTCAGCAGAGACCAATCAGATTCTAGATTGGACTAAAGTGTTACACAGATAGATGACATCAGGCCAACACATTGACACACATAAACAACACTGTTAATATATAAAAGTATAACAATTACATGTAGGGTGCTCCGATCGCCAATTTTGGGGCCCATATTGATCGCCGATCCGATCGAGTGGGCGGGGCCTATGGGGATCTTCCATTTAAAGTGATGTTTAAAACTCAGCTAATGGGGCTCATTCACTGGAGCTTCCACAAACAACAACCAACATAATTATTACATTCAAATAAAGTACATTATTCAAGTTTACATTAACTTTGGATAACTAAACACCGGGAGAAATTAGAGCGGAAGCTCTCTCTCTCTAT